>NC_057810.1:629738323-629842130 GCF_018294505.1 Triticum aestivum | reverse complement strand
ATGTTTGCTATTCCCGTGTGCATGATACCAGCTAAGATACCACCATAATGGCCAGCCTTAATCATCACATGCAATAATTTAGTGGACCTTGAAATATGAACATGTGTGGGGCGTGTATGTTTTTAATGACTTGAGACTATACCGAGCCCGGCATGCAAGATGACTTATTATGCACTGTTCCCCATACCTGCAAGAAGCCCGTTCATCTACAAATCCTTTCCTCTCCATGTGTGAAAACAATATGCCTGCTAGACTCTCCTTCTCCCTCCAACGGTCCCACCACTCCACCCCGTGTGGAAAAACTCTGCATGCATGACTCTCCTCCCCCCGCGCTCGTCCAATCCGCTGTGACCAGCAATATTTCCACCCCTTCCCTCCCCCATAATTTACTCCAACCAATATGCCCACGTAGCTATTATGTTAATCATGCAACATATCTTATGGGTCGCTGCTTCAGTTACTTAACTGCAGGTGCATTGGGTCACTGACATATGGGCCCAACAGGGGTCTGGCTCACATGTCAGTGACGCAACTGGACCTCCAGTTAATAGTTAGTGCAGCTCGGTCCATATCTTACATAGGTGTGCCATTGCTCGCTATAAATACTGCGCCTCCCACGGCATTCCAAAGAACTCTCATGTTCATCGCTATCTCCTCCCCCTCTTTCTCACGTCGACCACCATGGCATCGCCCCTCCCAAGCCCTAGGCGCCCCTTGCTGCACCGTGCGGATGGTCACGTGTCGCCGTTCCGTTCCTCACCGCCACTATTCATGGAGGACGCGTCGGTGTTCCACTCCTCGATGCGACACGTCAAGGTGGACATGTCGGCGTTCCCAATCTCGCCAGCACGCGTGTCGAAGGAAGCGCCGGCTCCCCGCTACAAGGAGAATGCCGCGCCGCCCGCCGAGCCCCCTAGCCTTCAAGAGCTTTGGAAAGAAATGGATGTCGCTTTGAGGGAGGCTTTGCCTCTAGCAGAGCATGCCAAAATAGAGGTGGAGAAGAAGGCCGAGGAAGAGAAGCGCGCCGCGGGGCAAGCTACCTGGGAGGTCTATGTCGCGTCTGAGAGAGTCAGGCAATTGGCTCTTTGGCTGAAGCTCATGCGAGGGCTATGAGGGTGGCGGAGGACGCCCATGACAAAGCCCTGAGTGCAGTCAGGCCCAAGCGCCTCATCTATGCTTGGCCGTATGTGCACTGGGTGCATGCTTCCAGCAAGAAGGAGTACCTGTTGGCGCTGGATCACCACACTGGTGAGATTGCGCTCTCCCAATGGCAAGCCGCTAATCAGCACCTCGCGAGTTGCAAGACTGAGGAAGAGGCGTTGTGTCGGCGCGCCGGGAAACGGCCGCACACTAGGGCACTCGTGGCGCGCTGCAAGCGCTCCTGTGAGCGTCGTGGCTTTTAGTAGGAGTATAATTTAGTTTCGTAAAGTGATCTCATTAGTTTTGGGACGCAAATGATAAATCCTGAATGTTCGGGAATTATTAGCATCCTTAATTAAGTATGTAAAAGGGAAAGTTTGGAAACCTTGTGTATCCGTACGCATTTTGTAAGTACGTGCATATAGCACATACTTTACTATATACTATCGCACGACACGTCTCTCTCTATATATGCTTGCAAACTGTGATACTCCCTCCGTCCAGGAGAATAAGTCATCTTTGGTTGTGCACCATGACCAAGAAGGAGGGAAGACTTATACACCTAGACAGAGGGAGTACTACTAGTACTTATGTACGTGCAAATGCACGTTTTAACATTACGATGCGGTTTTTGTAAAAGTAGAAAAACAACACTAGTCAAGCTTGTGAAATGATTCAATGCAAAACAAATGCAAAAATGCTCATTTGATTGTTTACTTTTAGCTTCCTTCTCTATTGTTATTTCTCCGTCGTACTTTGTACGGAGTATCTCACTGGTCAGAAAGGCATGCAAATTCAAAAACCGCTTCCTACACCCTGTAGCGAATTTTTTGCCTAACAAGTTGTGTCGTGCAATTGGAATTCCAACTTGAGTACTACTACTAGTAGGAGTACCATGGGCCAGTTCGTTTAGGCTTCTAGATTAGTAATCCCATTACTACTACCTCCATCCTGGTTTATTGGTCCCCAGTGTAATCTGTGTCAAATTTTGATCATAAATTTAACTAATGAAATGTTTGTGCATGTCACATACTCTAACATTTTATCAGTTAAATCTTTGGTTAAAATTTACCACAAATTACAATGGTGACGAATAAACCAGGACGGAGGTACTAGTAGTAGTTTACAAACCCAAATAAATGAGTGAGGCGCCTTAATGTTACTCTCCACTATGACTAGTTTTATGGGAAAAGCTGGGGAAGAGACGGATTATTTTTAAGCCGCCAAAGGAACTGGCCCTAGGAGTAGTAGCTAGGGATACTAGGAGTAGTAGCTAGGGATCGAGTGTGCGAGATGAATCGGAGTAAATGCAGAGAGATGAAATGCAAAAAAGATGGAGGGATGTGATGGTTGCTTGTCCGTTTATTTTACAAGGCCACGTATTACTGGCAGTGGTTGGGTTTTGTGATATGATGGATTTACTGCCGCGCCATGAGCGGGGTGAGACTCCCGTGCAGCGCCGCCCTCTACACTTGTACTACATCGGTCGTGGTTTATTAGTCCCCCACTGAATTTGACTGAAGATTGAACTGACAAAATGTTAGTGGATGTCAACAAAAACTATATCGTTGGTTCGTATTTGAACATAGTTTTAACGATATAATTTTAGGTGACATGCATCAGCATTTATCGTACTATATATAATGTTAGTTTAATTTTTGTTAATACTAATCTATAGTAAGGTGCCCGTGCGTTGCACGGAAGAGTGAAATGCATTGATCGGGGAGTTGTTTATTTTGACAAAGGATGTGGGGGTCATCTCATGTGTAACGGGTATCGATAGGTTTCTTCGGATATTATGTCATCTCTAGAGCTCACAAACATCCGGGTGAAATAGATAAAAAAAAGTATCTTTTGCAAACAAAAGTGTTCAACTGTTGAACCTGCATCCAAAAATTGTGAAGAAATAACACTTATTGTGCTTTGAAAGAAATGATCTTTAAGAATTAGTTTTTGAGTATCGATTGTTATACATGTTGCCTACAGATGACATGGCACTTTCTTATATTCAAAAGTTGGCTATACTATTAAGTATTAACCATGCCCTTATACACCTAGACTGAGGGATTAAATCATGATGACTTGGAAGGGGGCAGAGGAGACGTAAGAAAAGGTTCATCATAAGTATTTCACCAGTATTGTAGTAAAAATTCATACATGGAAGATTCTAGACTAAAGCATAAATGGATACACTTTTATTCATGTGCGATACTCCAATAGAGCAAGATCATGCATGGAAGTCTCCACATGCTTAGACAGTGGATTATATTGAGCGAAGACTAATGATTAACATTTAACTTGGTAATCCATATGTCCAGGTGAACCTCCTTGGAGTCCCCGTGTACCGTGCTGGGGGGTAAATCATACCGTGCGTCCTCCATGTCCACATCGGCGGGAAGGTCCCAGCTCTGCATAGTCCTAATCAGCATGATGGAGCTGGTGTTGCCGCCCACGTACCTTTGTGGGGTAGTAACAGTGAGCACGCACACGTACATCGGCCTCATGTTAGTGTCAGCATCAGCGGCGCCGCCCCTGACGCACACTACAGAGACGGGGCAGCGTCCTGCGCGGGCCTCGCCAGTGCCCACGATCAAGAGGAAGACGCTGACGTCCTCTTCTGAGACTAGCAGGCGACGGTGATCCTCCAACGACTCCGGCACGGTGAATGGGTAGCATGTCTCATACTTGATGTTCTTCGCCAAGGGCCAGTAGTGACCACTGCATGCATCCATGAGGTGATGCACGATGTCCGCCGGCGAGCCCCAAAACGGCATCGAGCACTCATAGCAGTAGACGAAGGGCTCGTTGGAGGCATCGACTAGGCCGTCCATGAAACGTGAGTGGATGTAGGGGACGTTATGCCAGTAGAATATATGAGCAAGTTACCACGAGATTTAATCCAAATAAGGACAAAATAAATCATGAAGGCTATAATAGGGATTAAACTAATCATGTGGACTAGCACAGTAGATGAACAGATAGAATCTAGGATACAGAGTAGAAACATGAATTCTACAACAATTTCAAATAGCAAGGACAGAAACACATATGGTGCAACAGGAGCAGCATCGTTGGCATTGAGGTTGTCGCCCATGTCATTGAGGAAGAAGTTGCCGAGGAAGGGGAAGAAGTCGTCGTCGGTGACGTCGTCGCTGCCAGCAGTCGCGAGAGTGCGCTCCCCAAATTTCAACAGCGCCCGGCGAATGGAGCATAGGAGGGAGTGGTTGTAGGGACGTTGCGGCCGACGAATGGAGCGCATGAGTAGCACATGAAGCAGTAGATGGTGCTCCTACCTAAGTCTCTATCTCTACTAGCTCTTATCTCTATCTCTACTACTCTTCTTTTTTTTATAACAAATCTAATAGTACTGCGTCGTCCGCTGCACGCCCGGCTAAACACACCTCCTCGCCACCATCATCACCAACTGAGTCTTTTATAGGAGTAGGAGTAGAGAAAAAAACCGAGTTGGTGATGCCGGTGTGCCATGCAATGCACGGGTATCTTGCTAATTTTTTGCATGTAATTCCAAACACCACGTAGACACAGTCTTTGACCATTTTACAACTATGTTAGTATCATTGTTAGTGGTCAGTCGGTGCAAGTTACAGCCTCGGGTGTTTTAACCTTTTTTTAGTAATGATATCTGGCGATTGTTCGCCACGAGCTCAATCCTAGCGAATCCCACATAACCGTCACATTTCCATCCGATGACGGCATGTTTTTAAGCCATAGTATTTAACAAAACCACCACCCTTACACACGTACTATAACTGCATCGCGGGCATTTGCAACCGCGATGTCTCCCAGCGAACCTTTGTTGAGGATTGGAGTTAGCACCGATGTCGTTTCGTAGTCGTTCCACGCTCGGGCATTGAAGTTTGTAACTATTTTAGATTAAAATATACTACTCCTCCGGTGCTAGTAGTAGAGCAGGGTCCTACTCCACTACTACTCTACTCAAGCAAGTTAGGGCATAGTAGTAGGTATTATAGGGTGTACCAATACTGTAATCACTCAAGCAAGTTATCTGGCATCGATATGACCCTACGTTGTTGGTATGTGTCTCGTAAGTCAAGCGCCATGCTGTAGTCATCATCACCTGTCCACTTCCCGTAGAACATATTCAGTTCTCCATATTTGTCCGCACATAATCTCGCCCAATCTTCCATCCCCGCAAAGGCGCCTCCCCCCCCCCTCGTCCGAAACCCAAGTACTAACAATGGCAGAACCAAGAAGCGTCCGCCGAAATAGTGGCTGGAATTTTCTCCCCATAGAGGTAATCAAGCTCATTGTTTCACATGCGGACAATCTCAGTACCATGCCGCTCGCCGCGTGCTTGTTGCGGCTATGCCATTACCTCAAAGCCCTCAGGTCGGAGCTTTTTAAGCCAGCTCCTTACTTGCTGATGCCGCCTGATCTTCAGAAACGGCATGTCACGCAGCATAACGGTTGTAGGGTGGCGAGCATCAACCCCCTTGACTGCGATATGATCCCCGTCACCATCAACTACATTAACGGTATGTACTGGGTCGGCATGAACATGTCTTGGATGGTGCTCGTCGATGGTCGTGGCAGCTGGATGATCGTGGAGGTCTACACCCGGCGATTGATCCCCATTCCTTCGATTAACACTGCACTACTTTGGCACCACAGCCCAAAATACTCGGAATCTTACAGTAGCCAACATGATACCAAGTTTGATTTGCTCAAGGTTGTAATCTGCCAAGTGCCCACAAGATCAGCGAATTATAAAGACTTCAGGCTAATTGCGTTCTTCAACCGTGGTCTCGCCTATCTGATAGGTCATTGCGGTAAGTGGATAAATCTGCACGTCCATCGCAGGATCATACATCCTCCATGGTTCTCTGATGCCATTGAACACAAGGGCTTCATTTATGCTGTCGACCCCTTCTATGGCTGGACGTATTGTTGGCCTACTCCAGTCATCGCTACAAACGGCTATTACAGCAGTATGTTACTTTCCTATGATATCATGATGGCTTGCTTATATTACTGTCAACATTTACTGAAAAAATATTCATGCTCATAACATGTTGTTCTTAAGATTGACTAAATTAAGAGCCCTTTTTTATTTGACTCCAACTTGATATGATGTTGTAGGCCGCCTGGTGTCCCTACCCTTCCTAATCCCAGAATCTTTCAAAGAAAAGCGGCATGGCAGTTGCAGGTGGTTCCTGGCTCAATCAGACGATGGTGAACAATTGATGATCGTTCGCATGTACTGGACATGTTGTTTTGCGGAATACAATCATAGTCACTGCAAGGTCTTTGCGCAGGATCCCAGCTTCTCTGGGCCTTCAGGAGTTTTTGACTGGAGGCTGGTAAGTAGCCTTGGTACACGCTCTTTGTTTGTCGGACTGAATTATCCGATTAACCAGGAGATAACCGACGGCAAGGATCATGATGGCAGCGCGGTTTCATTCATCAGGGAAAACTGCATGTACAAAGTGTACCATGCATCTCTGCATGCACCATACCATGATATGTGCCGCCACGCTCTGCAGCCCAAAGTAGGAGAGAGGGTTGCAAGTATCTGACTTTGACCTGCTGGCTGGAGTTTCCCCCGTCAGGCACCCATCTAGTTCAAGCCGTCAGCCAATCTCCACAGCTTAATAAATAGTAACGTCTAACTAAGCCAGTTAGTTAGCTGCGTACACTTGGTGTAGTAGGATCTTTATTAGTTTGATGCATACACTTGTTCTTTTTTGGTATCCCTTTTGTAATAATGGCTGATGTTTGGTTTGGAAGAGAGAGCTATGTCTTTACTCTTTTGGCCTGCTTACTGCTTCTATTTCACCCCAGCCCTGGTTGCTGCTGCTACTGTCTTCAATGTACAATCAGTAATATATTTCGTCTATTGGTTGAATAAATGTGTTGTTAGAACAAAAAACACAATGTTTTGGAAGTCGTTGCACGTTTCGATCCTTTAGTGCCCCGTACCGTATGTAGCGCATACTATTTTTGGTACGGAACACATTTTCCACTTGTTGATAACATGCAACCCACTAATGAAGGCCCAATAGAGGAGCCCATAATTAACTGGAAGGGAGGCTCTCACATGAATCAGGCCTAGGTACATGCTCATGGTCCCCTAAACATCAATAAATAAATAAAGCTAAATGCTCATGCACCAGTTATTTAAATTCATGATTTAATAGGAGGATATTATTTCCTATGATAGTGTCATTACATTCAGTTGATATTATTCTTAGGCAAAGCTAGAGACCAGTCTTCTTTCTCCCAACATTTTCTTCCTGCAACCAGCGGACCCATGCAAATCGTAGTCAACATCGTAAATAGTTCTGGTCCATTTTTATTTTTCAATAAGAATGTCCAACCCAGCCCAGCACATTGGCGACAACACTTTATCCTCCGCCTTCGTGCGCTTGTCGCGGCGCCGCCGTCCGGCCTTGTCAACATAGTGAATTGGGAGAGGTCTATAGTTGTGAGTATGACAGTACGGACCCACCAGGTCCACTCCCGAACAAAAGCAAGCGCCTCTTTTACTACTCAGATGCATCCCTCATTTTTTACTCTAATCCACCCTGCTGATATCTGGCACCCACATCATTTTCAATGTATAGTGAATTAACGAGAGAATTGCATAAATTTTTTGCGTAGTAATTCGGAGGAGCAGGCTATAAACTGGGTTGTGTGGTCTCTATGGCCGGTCTAACAACATGGCCAGCCTAGCAGTTTTTTCTATGGGAAAATAGGTAGCCCAGTATTTATTTTTGAAGAATACCCAAGCTAGGCCTATTTGTTTTCTCCGACTTACTGAGCTGCAAATCTTTCAAGACGTGGAGGGATGCATTCCGGCCTGGCCAGAGAGTATGGTCAGTGTCTATTAAAATTCATATCAAAGGGGTTGAAAATTCCAAAAAAATTATAGTAAATGGGATATTAGTTTCTTTGTTTTTGTTCTTCACTGATATTTTATACTCCCTCCGTCCCAAAATTCTTGTCTTAGATTAGTCTAGGTATGGATGTATCCAATAGCAAAACGTGACTTGATACATCCGTATTTAGACAAATCTAAGACAAGAATTTTGGGACGGAGGGAGTATTTCATTGGATTTAACATGACATACTACTAATTTATTTTTAAATTTGTTTTAGTATGGCTGCTAATTTTTGGATTAAGAATATTTTGCTCCCCAGCAAAAATTTGTGAATTTTCAAATTTTCGCACATATTTGGTTAAATTTTTTAACCCTGGTGCTGACCAGAACATGGGCAGCAATTCTAAAAATGGAAAATGGGCTGCAATAAATTCCGTATGAATTAGAAAATGACTAAAATTATAAAAATAATAGCAAATGGGTTGTACACGCCACAGATTTCGAGGCTGACTTCTTTACGCAAGGCTTTGTCAGTCAACTCATGATTCTAGCAGTAGTGACTGTTGGATGTCCATCCAACAGCCGACGTGCTTGTTCAATCTCTGATCTTCCTACTCCAGCCACCTACACTAGCGTCAGCAGGACTGCCTGCTCCCTCCTCTTGTGGCCCGCTGTGATGCCCCGCAGGCTTCACCGGCCCACCCTACTCCCTCCGCTGGCCTAGCCGCACGCAATCAACTGCCTCTTTATTACGTGAAAAAAATGATTCCTCACACTGACATCTGGGGTGCACCGGTTGGGAGGTTGGCCTATGGGCCTACTAAGTTGACACGTACACAGGGCTTGTCAACTTAGTCAACAAACGATTCTAGCAGCAGTAACCATTGGATTTGAATCAAACGGTCCTGCTGCTTCTTCAAGTGATGCTCTTCTTGCACCAGCCGCCCAAACCAGCGCCGGCGAGACCGCCTGCTCCTCCCTCAAGTGGCCGGTTGTGCTACCGTTGAGGCCTCACCGCCCCCTACTACCCCCACCGCTAGCAAGGCCATGCGGCAACGAAGCCTCACACCGCAGCTGAACCAGTGAACCCTCGTACTCCTCTCCACGTGGGCATCCACTGTCGCGTGTTCCCCGGCTCCGCGGCATCCCCATGCTAGGCCTCGCCATCGTCCACCGCCCTGGTGCTCTCGGCGCGGCGTGGTCAACGTGGTCGAGGAACGACTTCCATTAGAAGAGTACTGTACATGGAGAGGCTAACAGCTGGATCCACAGACG
This sequence comes from Triticum aestivum, assembly GCF_018294505.1. Taxonomy (NCBI): domain Eukaryota; kingdom Viridiplantae; phylum Streptophyta; class Magnoliopsida; order Poales; family Poaceae; genus Triticum; species Triticum aestivum. The sequence goes on along the minus strand of NC_057810.1, from coordinate 629,832,852 downwards.
CAGCAAGGAAGTGCCTCCTTATTATGCAGAAAATAATTATTCCTGCACCTGACAGTGGGGACCAATCGGACAGGGCACTGTATTTCACGAAAAAATGTTTCCCCCCTAACTACAGGGACCCACCAGCTACATCTTCGCACGCAAGGAAGTGCGTCCATATTACGGGAAAAAAGATTCACCCCCTGACTACTGGGACCCACCAGCTACATCTTCGCACGCAAGGAAGTGCCTGACAGTCTGGACCCACCTGGTCATAGTTTACTTAGCATTGTCATTCTGGTCGCGAACGTGTACGTACATACTGGTCGATGTAGAGGGGCGCATGTGTCATAGTAGAGGCGCGCATGTAGCATGTACACGTACGTAAAGCGGCCAGGGTGCAAGAAAGAAAATACGGCCACATACGTACATTCGGCGTGGTCTCAAACGCCTACTCGCGCATATGTATAGCCAGGGCTCGTGTACATGGCTGGGTCAGAATGGAGAAATTGTGTCGTCGTCGTGTTCATGGGGAGCCAACCGTATGGGTCAGAACGGAATGCGTCGTTGTGTTCATCGGGAGGGCTTCGACGGAACAACTGATGGAAACGAGGTCTGGCATACCGCAGAACAGAGGAAATGGCCTTGTGTTTGACCGGCCACGGTCAAAACAGGATCCTGTTCATCGAGAGGGGTCTGGTGTACCACAAAACGGAGGAAAAGGACTTCTGTTGGACCTCCTATAGTCGAAATGGGGTCATGTTGATCGGGAGGGGTGTGGCGTACCGCAAAACAAAGGAAACGGACTTGTGTTGGAGCGCTACGGTCGAAACGGGGGTCCTGTTCATCAGGGGGGGTGTGGCATACCGCAAAACGGGACTCCACGGGATACTGTTCATCTCCACTGTCGACCTCCTCCAGCCTCCACGGGCTACTGTTCCTCCACCATCGACCTCCTCCAGCCTCCACCTATGATTGTTCATCCACGGGCTCCTGTTCATCCAGCCAACACTGCGTGCTCCTCCACCGGCTACTGTTCAACCAGCCCTCTCCACGGTGTCCTGTTCAACCACCCCTCCATGGGCTACTTTTCATCCAGCCCTCCACCAGCTACTGTTCATCCATCCCTCCACGGGGTCATGTTCATCCAGCCCTCCACGAGGTCTTGTTCATCCATGCCCAACTAGCTCGATCAATCGGGGTCATGTTCATCCAGCGGCAAGACCACGGGGTCCTGTTTATACAACCCCCCCCCCAGCAACGCTCACTGTTCATGCAGAGACAACATCAATCGGCTTCAGTTAACAAAGGAATCGCTCGATCGCTTGGGTTCAGTAACGCGTAGGATGTAGTGCAATCGCTCAGGTTCAGTTAGGCGACGCCTCACTCGGTTTCAGTTAGAGCCCAACGCCTCGCACTCATGTGCATACATGTACGAGAGAAACGCGCATCGCTCGGCCCCCAACCACCCACCATAACCGGGAACTCCGCGATATTTTCCTCGCCCTCGCTTCTGCCATGGTTTTTTTTCCGTCATGGACGGCCCAAAGAATGTCATGCAACTGCTTCTCCGGCCCACCCAGGACGAAAATCCCATTTTTTGTCATGATTTTTTTCACAGAAGTAGGAGCCCACCACATCTATGATGATACCGGGTTTTGTCACAATTATCGTCATAGAAGTGTCATAAGTATGACAGAAAAACATTCGTTTGGCCCGAAATGTCACGGATGTGTCTTTCTTTTGTAGTGTCTAAAGCAAAAGATAACTATGGATCGAACTAAGAAAAGTAAAGGCAAAAGATAGTGGAGATGATATGATACCGGGGCACCTCCCCCAAGCTTGGCAAAATACAAGGGGAGTGCCTATTGTCGGTGTCAAAACCGGCGGATCTCGGGTAGGGGGTACCGATCTGTGCGTCTTAGGCTGATGGTAACAGGAAGCAAGGGACATAATGTTTACCCAGGTTCGGGCCCTCTCGATGGAGGTAAAACCCTACTTCCTGCTTGATTAATATTGAAGATATGAGTAGTAAAAGAGTAGATCTACCACGAGATCGTAGAGGCTAAACCCTAAGAGCTAGCCTATGATGGTATGATTGTAATTGTGATCGGCCTTCTAAGGACCATCCTCTCCGGTTTATATAGACATCGGAGAGGGCTAGGGTTTACATAGAGTTGGTTACAAGGAATGAAATATAATATCCGGATCGCCAAGCTTGTCTTCCACGCAAAGGAGAGTCCCATCCGGACACGGGCCGAAGTCTTGAGTCTTGTATCTTAACACTTCAATAGTCCGGATGATGTATATAGTCTGGCTGTCCGGATACCCCCTAATCCAGGACTCCCTCAGTAGCCCCTGAACCAGGCTTCAATGACGATGAGTCCGATGCGCAGTCTTGTCTTCGGCATTGCAAGGCGGGTTCCTCCCTCCGAATACTCCAAGGTTATTGTCGAACACGTAGACCGTGTCTGGATCTGCAAAATGATCTTCACATACCACCATAGAGAGAATGATACTTCAGTTGACGACTTTTAGACGACGTGATATGCCATTACAGCCGGGTCATTATTCGAACTGTTTTTCCCACAACCAGCCACAGCGCGTCTTGCGGGGTGATTTCCTTGACACATCTTGTCAATGCAGAGATCATGTCCCCTCATCACGGGATTCTCATCAATACGGGTATGGGTTATCCAACCACACCACTAATCACGGCGAGTGGGAGGTGAGCGGGTTCCACAAGGCAAGTGGGGAGGCGCAAAAAGCTTTTACCATCCCTTATAAAGAGATAAGGTCCCTTCCTCTTTACACGCGCCTTCTGCTTCTGCTAACTCGTTCCCCTCTGCTCGAGCCCTAACACCCAAGCCTTCTTCTTTTCCATCGAAGAGAAGTTTTCCAAAGATGTCCGAATCCGGAGCAGGAGGCATATGGATGGCCTCTACTGTCCAAGAGAAAGATATCAAGAAGCTCCGAGAAGCCGAGTATCTGGCCAAGAAGATTGGCCACCGTCTCCCACCGGCGGGACAGGTCGTCCCTACTCGAAGCCTCACGAGAGAGTCGTGTTCCTTCCCCATTTTGTCAGCGGGCTCCGGTTTCCCCTCCACCCATTTGTCCGTGGAGTTATGTATTAATATGGGATTGATTTTCATGATCTTTCCCCCAACTCTTTTCTCAATATCTCGCATTCATCGTCGTGTGCGAGGCCTTTCTCTGGATTCCGCCTCACTTCGGCCTGTGGCTAAAGATTTTCAATGTGAAGCCCAAGGTGGTAAGTGGCGAACACGCCGAGTGCAGCGGTGCCATGGTGAGCAAGAGACCCAAGGTCGTTTGGCCGAAGGGCACTTTCAACGACTCCGTCAAGGAGTTGCAACAGCAGTGGTTTTATATCACCGAACCACGCGGCAAAAAGAGGGCTGCAGCTCCTGAGTTCAGATCCGGAGCTCCACTGCGGCTCAAGTCCTGGCCCAAGAAGGGCCCGAACTGGTCCTCGTCCGATGAGCTATCACTGCTCCAGACACGCATTCGGAGCGCAGTTGACAAGGACGTCAAACTCGTCGACGTAGTCCAGGTGATGCTAGTTCACCTGGTTCTACCTTGTCAGTGTCGAGCCTGCACTTTGTGGGAGTTCGACCCAACCGAGCACCAGACCCTTCAGGAGCTCTATGACTCCTCCCACAAGGATATCTGGAAGGTGCTCTTTAAGTCCGGCAAATCATGGACGGACTCTGTTGAGGATCGGGGGTATCAATTATTCCATTCTCCAAGCCCAGTAAGTTACAGTCACGGTCTATCTATCCATGCTTAAGTTGGCATGTCATGAGGGAGACATTTTAATCGTGTTTCATCGTGACCCCAGGGATGGATTAAGAAGGTGGAGCAGATGCATTGCCCGGCCCCACTGCCGGAGGAACCGGCCGGACCTCTTCTAACGAAGATGCTGGTCCCCACGCCTTACGAGGCGCCAAAGAAGGAGGACTCCAAGAAGGTCAAGAAGACCCGGAGTTGCCTTCGTCGCCGCGAGACTTCGGACGCTAAATCCGAAGACACCAGCGGCGCTCCTTCTTCCGAAGACAAAGAGGAGGAAGCAGAGGAGGGTGAGCCTTACTTTGTAGGTGGGAAGAAACACGCGGCTTCCCCGTCCCTGGAGGCTGAATCGCCCAAGAGGGGGAGAGGTTCCCATCCAGAGGCACCCACCCCGGCTGCCTACAGCAGCCCGGAGTGGGATCCCAGGGCCCAGCCCCGGGAAAAATCATAAGTAACCAAATCCCTAATGCGCCTATGCATTCAGGGTCATCTGAGTATAGTAGTTTTAACTGTCGCCATATCTCGTACACCCCGGCGAGATCTCCTGTCGGACAGTCATCATCGAAGGATTCGTTGAGTTCGGATGATGTGGCGAGCGAGACGCCTCCGGAGGCTCTTTTTCCGGAGTCCAGGAGCGACACCGAGGTGTCGTCTCGAGGAGAGCCCGAGCCGGATAAGGTCCTGGAGAATACTAAGGCTCCAGGATCGGGCGAGCGACCACCCTTCAAGGAGGGAGGTTTGCCTACTCCGCCGGCAACCGCTGTCTATGCCGAGCTGTCGGGCGGTCTATCGACAGCGTTGAAGAACGCGTCTATCGTCGATGAACATCGGACCCTTATGGGTGCAGTGGTTGGAAAGATTCAGTCTGCCGAAAGTAGGCTGAATGAGTCCTGGCTTGGCCTTATACAGGCTTTTGAGGTATGGTTTGTAAGGAAACTTTGAGGAATCATCATAATATGAGTAGTAGCCCCTGATACACTGTCCGGCGAAAGATAGAGAGCCGGGCAGGGGATCAACTCCTCTTTTCGTGTGAACCCTTATTAATGACGAGTACCTCTTTGTTTCAAAACAGGCGTCTGCGGAGAAGACGGCCGCATATCAGGCGGAAGTGTCCGTACTAAAGCAGAGCCTGGCACGGGCCGAGGAAGAACACGGCCGTGTGAGGAAGCAATTAGAGGAGAAGCAAGGTATGTTTAAACATTGTCTTGCTTTAGGCACGAATGAGTAATTGTGCCTATTGAAAAGTTTTTATGTTATACGCCCTAGGAGCGAGTGCCGAATATGAGGAGCTGAAGAAGGCAGTGGCTAATGCCCATGAGAGGGCTGCAGCCGAACAGGCGCTTCGTGAAAAACACGAGGCCGGGGTCGTCACAGCTGAGCGGGAGCTCCAGGAGGCTGTGACAAAAAGCGAGAGCTTGGAGCAAAGTCTAGTAGGGAAAGAATCCGAACTTGCCCAAGCTCTCCAAGGCGCAGAAGATGCTCAGGAAGAAGCCCGAGGTGCTGTACGGGACATTCAGGAGGCCCGAAAAGTTGCGGCTGGTAAGGCCTATTGTATCTATGGCCATTATTATGTTATAGTGTGGAGAACTCTAAGCGGCAAGCTGAATTCTTGATTTTACAGGGGCGTTTGCAGATCTGCCTGATAGCATATTAGATGCTGCCCAATTTTACCAGACCGAGGAGAGGGAGTCTACCGGGAAGAACTTTTGGTCATAGTATTTGGCGCTGAACTATCCGGTGCCTTTTATCGATCAGCTGAAGCAGCTGGTCGAACTGCACCAGGCGGCCAAACTAGCCATGAAGGACTTGGTTATCTGACTGTGGCCTGCAGAGCCAATTCCAAGCAGTTACTTCAGACTTGTGAAGCGGATTGTGGGCGCCTGTCCTCGGCTTGATTATATCAAGCGATCAGTCTGTATAGAAGGTGCGCGCATGGCGCTTGCCCATGCGAAAATGCATTGGGGGAAGCTTGATGTGGAGAAGCTGATAACTGAGGGGCCACCAGAGGGTAAGGAGCATCGCAAGCCCAAACTATACTATGAAGGTGTACTAAAGGGGGCCCGCCTGGCGGCGGATAAGTGCACCAAAGACATTATATTTCCCTGACGGCATTCTTTCCAATATTTGTAATGTGGGATAATGGCACTTTTATTATGTATTGCCTATTTCGTGTGAACATATATTCTTCTTGCGCGGCTGTTTATTGTATGTAAATTCTGAGAGTTGACCAGTCATCGGCTTCAGCCCCCACGTGAGAAGTACGGGGGTGTTCAGGGTATTTCTGAACAATCTTTATCACATGGTTGGGTCCTTTTAAGGAGGTGTTTCCCACCACGAACTAGGCAATCGGACTATATATGGCTTTACTACTCTCACTGAACCATAGGAATTCGAGTATGGTCGGCGCAGCCCCAAGTGTTCGGAAGGCCGAACTAGGAGCTCTATCGGTGCCTGATCGGAAGACCAATCCGTCGCAATCTGCATTTTATAGTGGCGTTATGCGGAATAAATCTTTAAGGATTTTACAACCTCTCGAACAGCTGACCAGCTCTCGCTGCATCATGACAATCGGTTTTCGGCTTTCTCTACTGAGGTGCTCGTCCGGTAGAACCGGGACACAATCGCATTAGTTCTCCCAGCGCTACCTTAGCCGATGGAACGGAACATAAGGTACCAAAACATGGGAGCCGGGCAAACCCAACCAATGACCCAAGACATGATTCGGCGCTGATGCATATAGTGCTATAAGTTCGGGGTGCCGAGCGGCCGAAAAGGTGGTCGGACTTTAGTGGCGTGCTGTGAAGCCCCTGGCATAACCGGGCATAACATGAAGCGTGGCTGCTATTTTGTGGCAAAGAGGCGTCGATGATAAACGATGGTCGGTACATGTTATTTAAGTCTACGCATTGCAGTAGGATGATATGTCTATGCATATGAGTGCGATTTATGATTATGAAAAAGGAATGGTTTTTTGGCGGAACATGTGATGGTCGGACTGGAGGGGGCTGTGAATGGATCGAAAGTGAATCCGAACTGCCTTCTACCTACATGGTCCTGTCCTGGGCCGATTCCACGCCGCCAATCCCGTTCTGCATAAAAGTTAGTTTGTGAAGGTAAATGCCCGGAGGCAGCTGAGCGTCCTCCCATGGTTGGTCTAAAGGTTCCTGATCGGATTTTGGTGACCCAAGCCGCTATACCGGGAAGTATCCCGGACTCCTCCGTGGGTGTCCGGATAGGTGGTTGTCATATCAAAATATTGATAGGCATGCACGACTTGCTACTCCGGTAGCTGTATCATTTCCGCTCTAAGGGCGGGGTTTCGGCCTTGTATGTAGGTGTGAGTATATCACCGGCGTTGGCCTAATGTTTTACCATGTTGAATCTAGTCAACGTAGTTCATCCCGTTAGCATACGGTGGGTTACCGTATGAGGAGAGTGCGCCGATGGCGTGGCATTTTTTGATTATCTGAGAACAACCGTTAGAGCGGTGGGCCAATGAACTTGGCTTTTGCACCGGACACCTTATAGAAGGCGTTTATTTATAGATTTATACCCGCGGGGGCTTGACGTGTTATGGAGCCCATGGACTACTAGGTCTAGGGGTACGACAATTGAGTGGCCGTGGTTTGTACGACAGGGGATGATCGACCATACTTTTGTGCCCTGGGGGGTCTCTTGACTAGATGCCTCCCTTCATTGTTTCTGGCACACGACTGGTCGCTTTGTTTTGAAGATCCGGCATTCTCTATTGGTATGTTTTGCACGGTTGATCGAGTTTGTGGCTCAGTACGAATAAGCTTGAGTTGTTTTTTGTCCGTTGACCGGACTGCGAGTTGCTGAACTTGGCACAAGCTTCCCTGACTTGACGTTTCTGGCCGTTGCACCGAGGCTTGAGGATGCCTCTTTGTGTATCCTTCTTGCTGTCTTGGACTGTAGTGGTGTACGGACGTCGGGTTGTGTGCCTTTGGATCACCTACTTAGGTTGAGGTAGCCCGTTGTGCCGCGTATGCCCTTTGTTAGGGCGGTCGAGTCCGTACTTTTCGGTGGCCAAGATCTTGGTCCACCTAAACATTAGCAAATCCTGGTTGATTTTAAGCTGCTCTTGCTTCCTTTTCAGGCTCCTTGCCGTGGCCATGAGTCGTCGCTTGAAGAAAATTTGTTCCACTGGATCTTCAGGCACGCTAAATTCGTCATTGCCGAGTGAGGGAGTCCTGGATTAGGGGGTGTCCGGATAGCCGGACTACCATCATCAGTCGAACTATCATCGGCCGGACTATCATCATCGACCGGACTCCAAGACTATGAAGATACAAGATTGAAGACTTCGCCCCGTGTCCGGATGGGACTTTCCTTGGCGTGGAAGGCAAGCTTGGCGATACGGATATGTAGATCTCCTACCATTGTAACCGACTCTATGTAACCCCACCCCTCTCCGGTGTCTATATAAACCGGATGGCTCTAGTCCATAGGACGACAACAACAATCATACCATAGGCTAGCTTCTAGGGTTTAGCCTCCTTGATCTCGTGGTGGATCCACTCTTGTAAACATCCACAATATCAATATCAATCAAGCAGGACGTAGGGTTTTACCTCCATCAAGAGGGCCCGAACCTGGGTAAAACATCGTGTCCCTTGTCTCCTATTACCATCCTCCTGGACGCACAGTTCGGGACCCCCTACCCGAGATCCGCCGGTTTTGACACCGACATTGGTGCTTTCATTGAGAGTTCCTCTGTGTCGTCACCGATAGGCTTGATGGCCTCTTCAATCTACAATGACGCAGTCCTGGGTGAGACTTTTTTCCCCAGACAGATCTTCGTATTCGGCGGCTTCGTACTGCGGGCAAACTCACTTGGCCATCTGGAGCAGATCGAAAGCTACGCCCCTGGCCGTCAGGTCAGGTTTGGGAGCCTAAACTTCACGGCCGATATCCGCGGGGACTTGATCTTCGACGGATCCGAGCCACAGCCAAGCGTGCCGTGCTGTCATGATGGGCATGACCTAACTCTGCCGCCGGACAGCACCTTGGAGGCCGCACATGAATCCGCTCCGACCCATAGTCCGGAGCCGATCGCTCATATCGAGGATGGATAGCTGGACACCGCCTCGGGAGCTACGACTTCTACAGCGATGGAGCCAAACACTTACCTTGTCCCGCATAAAGCTCATGACTCCGAGGTGCCGGACTCCCTACCGGACAACGAACCTCCTGCGCCCCCGCCAGTCGAATCTGATTGGGCGCCGATCATGGAATTCACCGCTGCGAACATCTTTCAGCACTCACCCTTCGGCGATATCTTAAATTCGCTGAGGCATCTCTCGCTATCCGGAGAACCCTGGCCGAACTACGGCCAGGACGGTTGGGACGCGGACGACGAAGAAATTCAGAACCCACCCACCACCCACTTCGTAGCCATCGTCGACGATCTAACCGACGCACTCGACTACGACTCCGACGACATCGACGGTATGGACGACGATTCCGGAGACTATCAAGAACCAGTGCCTATAGGACACTGGAAGAGCACCTCATCATACGACATACATATGGTGGACACCCCAAAGGGAAGCAATACCGAGGAACAATGGGACGTGGCAGAAGATAATCCTGCCGATAAACAATCAAAACAGCGACGTAGACGCCGCCCTAAGTCCCGCCTCGATCAAAGCAGCATTCCTAACGACCCAGCAATAGAGCAGGGCAAACCAGCGGACGACGAACAGGACGAGCCGGGTAATCAACCCCTTCACGGAGCAGTTAATAGTCCGGACACAACACCGGAGCATAAGAACCTACACAAAAGACTCGTCGCCCCTGTAAGAAGTTTGAAGAAGGAAAAATGGAAGCTCAAAACAGCGGAAGACATACTCAGAATGAAGTGGAGCAAAGTACTCAAGACCGGAAGCCAAAAGACTTTCCCACAAGAAGTCAAAACAGTAAACTCACTTCATGTGATAGTACGGAAAACCAACACGGCACTCGCTTAGACAAGTGTCACAAGATCCACCCCAGTGGAACACCGAGATTGGATGTCAAAACCAATCACTTTCGACCATCTGGATTAGTCCAGAAGTATCCGGAACGTAGGATAGACTGCCCTGATACTGGACCCCATAATAGACGGGCTGCAATTCACGCAGGTTCCAATGGACGGCGGCAGTGACTTAAACCTGCTATATCCGGACACAATCCGCTAATTGGGATAGACCCTACAACAATTCGGCATAGCCGCGCTTCCTTCAATGGAGTAGCGCCAGGCCCTTATGCCAGGTGCAAAATTTCATTATTACTAGAAGTTGTGTTCGGGTCACCTGACAACTTCCGACAAGAAAAGCTAACCTTTCATGTCGCCCCACTTAAAAGTAGCTATCAAGCATCACTGGGACGGGAAGCTTTCGTTCGCTTCAATGCAATATCACATTACGCGTCTCTTACGCTCAAAATGCCCGGTCCACGTGGCATCATTTCATTAAAAGGTCGCCTGAGACCTCGTACACGACTGGACGAGTCCGGAATAAATAAGCTAGGGGCTACCTAGCCACACACCCCTTCACAAGGGTTTGTACAGATAAGCAATGATGAGCTAGCATAACCTCAGCTGTATTAAACTATATTTCAATTTTTTATGCACTTTCTCACATGATTTCTTTTCAAACTAAGTTCCTCTCTTTTTTACAGATGAACAGCGTGCACACCCGTCCAGGATACGGCACAACGGAGACACAGGCGCAGACGTGCAGTAGGGACCTGTTGCAAGGACTCTTTTCAGACTAAGACCCTACGTAAACCTTTCTTACTATCTCTTGTTGCTATATTTCCCTGGTTTCTCATTATAACCAGAGTGGAGACTGGCGTTTTGGCATCGGCCGCACCAGAAGAACTTGCCCGTACCTGGACACAAGGGGCTTAGGGCATTGTTTTGCCCGCTATTATAAAGACCGAACACCTTCGGGAGTGTTCGGCGTCTCGATTTAGGCCTTATATGCATCAGCTCTGAATCATGTCTTTGGTCAAATGTTGGGTTTGCCCGGCTCTTGTGTTTTGCTGCCTTACGTTCCGTATCACCGGCTAACGCGGCACCAGGAGAACTACTGCGATTGTGCCCCAGTTCGGCTGGGCGAGCACCTCAGTAGAGAAAGCCGAAAACTGACTGTCATGATACAGCGAGAGACTGGTCAACCACTCGATCGACCATGGGAATGTTTAGAATTCCTCCGCTTTGACGAAGGGCCATTTCCCAGTCAGGCACATACGCGCCCCAAATTCGGAGAGCGCGGTGCCCCCAGGGGCTATGTCGTAGCCCCACCCTTGAACTCCATGGCTTAGTGAAAGTGATAAAGCATTATAGTCCGGTTGCCTCGTTTTCTACGCTACCACCTCCTTTACAGGACCGATATGTCGGATTAAGTGTGAAAACGCGGTATTTTTTGCGAACACCCCCGCACCTTGTGCGTGGGGGCTGAAGCCGACGACTGCCATCTTTCAGGTTATACACATGTATACATGAACGGCCGCATAGGGATATTCTATTACTTGAATGCACAAGTATAAAAGGCACTTACATCATAAATATTGTTTTACATCGTAAAAACATTCATTCGAACGTAACATTTTTAGAGCACTGCGACTCTATTACACGAGCACCACGCAGCACTTCGCCAAAATATTGCTCGGCGGGTAACCGGCTATCGTCCGAACCCGGGGTCGCAACAGCGGTGGCATCCATCTTTGTCCAATGTGTCTTCACACGGGCAAGTGCCATCCGCGCACCCTCTATGCAGGCCGACTGCTTCATCGCCTTGATATGCGGCACCGCCCCAAGAAATTGCTGCAATAAGCCAAAGTAACTCTTCGGCTTGGGCTTATCCGGCCAGACATGGGTCACTATATCCGTCATAGCAAGCCCGGACAACCTATTCAGCTCAGCCCACTCGGCCAAACGGTCGGTCAGCGGAAGTGAACGCTCCGGACTATGGAATTGAGACCAAAACAGCTCTTCCGTCTCGTGATCCCTCTGGCTTCGAAAATGCACAATGGCATCCGCCGCACTCGCTGCTAAGTCCATGTAAGGGTCCTCTGGACCCCACAGTTGGCCCAGCTGAGCATACTTTGGATCCGTAAACCTTCGGCGCAGCAGGAAAGGCTTGCCAGCTACAATTTCTCCAGCCTGGCGCAGCTCTTCCTTTATAGCCCACATTGCAGAGCGGGCATCCTTGGCTTCGGCGGTGGCCTTCTCCAGGTCTTCTTGCCCTGCTAGGCGCTCCTTCCCAAGAGCATCATTGCGATAGGTAGCATCTTTTAACTTCACGGCCATTTCGGCCATCTCTTCCCTGCTTCGGCAGTGTGCGACCCTTTCGGCCGCTAACTCCTCGGCCACCCTCGAGGCCACCGCATTACTCCTTCTGGCCTGCTCCTTAGCTTGAGCAAGTTCGGTCCGAAGGCTCTCCACAGCAGCGGCACTATCTGCATTTCACACACATGTTTTAAGCAGCTGGCTTCGGCCCCCTTACCAAGTGACCGCACAGAAGCACTTACCTTGCGACTCATCAAGTTGCCTGTTGATCAGCGTGATGTCCGCATCCGCAATAGCGAGTTGTCACTTTAGTTCAGCAACTCCATCAGTCCGGCTGGCCCCCGGACGGACCGCTACCTGCATCGGCACGGCGGAAATTTAAACCTGCAATTTTGATCCTCAGCACGCTGTCGATTTCGACAACCTACCGAGTCTCAGGGGCTATTATCTATACAGGGCGCATTCTATATGCAAAATGGTTACAAGGTGTGTCATTTTTACGTACCTCAATCCCCGGCAGCAAACTCCTTACGGCATTATGCAACCCGCCTTCGGTGGATGAAATCCTTTCAATGACCATGCTCATCAATGTGTGGTGATCTTCTGAGATAGACGCCTTCTCAAGCAGATCCTTTAGCCGCACACCAGTTGGCGCGGAACTATCCGGCTTTGCCAAACCAGGGGGCTCCCTCCGTGACGACACTTCAGGCTCGTCCGCCCTATCCGACGGTGCCCCGGACGGAGGCGTCTCGCTCTCCATCATCTCCGGACGAAGGTCCCCCGAAGACGAGCTCATTTGCGAAGGACGGAGATCCGAACTACAAGGTAAAAACTTTAGTTATCCTCAGAAGCACAAATAGGGATGTCCCTTATAATAAAACTCCTTTCTTTCTACTTACGGCTCGTTGGAGGGCTGATTCCCAAAGGGAGATTGTGCGGCCGGGGCCTCCCCGGACGCAGGGCCCTCCAGCGAAGATTTCTTCCCCTGTTTAGGGGCTTTTGCCCCCGGGTCCTCGGAGGTAGTCCTCTTCTCCCCTTGGAGGGAGGGATTCTCGATCCCCCCTCTCTCAAGAACCTCCTTAGGCGAGGTAGTAGCCTTCCTGTTCTCCCCTTCACCTTCCTCTGGAGGCGCAACCTCAAGCATCCGAACCAGCGCGGAATCCGGCGCGGTCTCGGGGAGGGGGGCCGGACACCATATCAATTTTGCTTCCGCTATCCACTCCTGTTTAGAAGGAAGTTGGTCATAAGGCGAATTATCGAAAGGAAAACAAACGTTATGTCCGGACTTGGAACTACTTACTTGAGTATCCGGGCGATTGCAGCTTAGGCCAGCATCCTCGGTCAATTCCGGACGCGCCTCTTGCGATCCGAAGAATAATTTGTACATCTCCAGGGGTGTCATACCCATGAAGTGTTGAAGAATCCGTGGGCCCTCCGGATTGAACTCCCACAGCCGGAGAGGGCGGCGTTTGCAGGGCAGGAGACGCCTAATCAGCATAACCTGCATTATAACCACCATATCGACCTCCCTCGTTTGGAGATCTCAAATTCGGCCCTGCAGTAGGGGCACGTCCTTCGACAGCCCCCAGTTGAGCCCTTGGTTGACCGACGACATCAACCATCGTGGAGGTCCCGGGCGGAATAAGGGCGGCGGCTTTTGTCTGCGGCCCCTCGGAACAGTAATATAGAACCACTCTTGCTGCCACACGCCGAGCTCCTCTTGGAAGGAGCCAGCGGGCCACGGGGCATCGGTCCTCCTACTTATGGCCGCCCCGCCGCACTCCGCTTGACGCCCCCCGATCATCTTCGGCGCCACATTGAAGGTCTTCAGCCACATGCCGAAGTGAGGGGCGATGCGGAGGAAGGCTTCGCAGACGACAATAAATGCGGAAATATGGAGGATGGACTCCGGAGCCAAATCGTGGAATTCCAACCCATAGTAAAACATGACCCCTCTCACAAAAGGATCCATCGGGAAGCCTAAACCCCGACGGAGGTGGGATACAGAGACAACATACTCGCCGGGCTCAGGGGTGGGGATGGTCTGCCCTTCGGCAGGCAACCTGTGCAAAATCTCATAAGCCAGGTACTTGGCCTCCCGCAGCTTTAGCACGTCCTCCTCCGTGACGGAGGAGGGCATCCACCGGCCCTGGAGGTCGGAACCGGACATCGTTGAAGGTCCGAAGCGCTCGAATCTGGAGCTCTAGGTGCTGGAACTTGGAGCTGGGAGAGGATTCGATGGAGGATTGAAGAAAAGAAACGAGCCCTGGTCCCGTTATAAAGAGGGAGAATACCAAGAGCCGTCTCCATGAACGTTTGGGACTCGCCTTCGATAGAGGGGGCGTGGCGACGGGCGCAGTTGGGTTACCCACGTCCGTATTGATGAGAATCCCGGATCAAGGGGAAACACAATCTCTGCTTCGACAAGACGTGCCAAGGAAACCGCTTCGCTAAATGCGCTGAGGTGGTAGAGTAAAAAACGATTCAAGTAATGGCTTGGTAGTGGCGTGACGTCATGCCGCAAAAAACGTCAGCAGATTGAACTTGTGTATATATTATTCTCTCTACGGTGAAATGTGGAATTTATTTTGCAGAGCCGGACACTATCCTGGTGTTCACAATCTTCTATCATTCGGAGGAGGAAGCCGCCTTGCAATGCCAAGCAATATACGCGCCGGACTTATCGTCATTGAAGCCTGGTTCAGGGGCTACTGAGGGAGTCCTGGATTAGGGGGTGTCTGGATAGCCGGACTACCATCATCAGCCGAACTATCATCGGCCGGACTATCATCATCGACCAGACTCCAAGACTATGAAGATACAAGATTGAAGACTTCGCCCCGTGTCCGGATGGGACTTTCCTTGGCGTGGAAGGCAAGCTTGGCGATACAGATATGTAGATCTCCTACCATTGTAACTGACTCTATGTAACCCTAGCTCTCTCCGGTGTCTATATAAACCGAATGGCTCTAGTCCGTAGGATGACAACAACAATCATACCATAGGCTAGCTTCTAGGGTTTAGCCTCCTTGATCTCGTGGTAGATCCACTCTTGTAAACATCCACAATATCAATATCAATCAAGCAGGACGTAGGGTTTTACCTCCATCAAGAGGGCCCGAACCTGGGTAAAGCATCGTGTCCCTTGTCTCCTGTTACCATCCGCCTAGACACACGGTTCGGGACCCCCTACCCGAGATCCGCCGGTTTTGACACCGACACCGAGGCCTACCTCATATTTGGAGGGGTGTATATAGTCTTCCCTCTCCAAGTATCCCACCGTGGCCTGTCCGGCCTGCTTGAAGGTAGGCTGATTAGGGCTGTATTCCTCTTCGGCACCATCCGAATTGCTTTCATCTTCGGGGCCGCCATTGATGTGGCGGGGCTTGGCGCCGAAGACGCCCATACTTTGCTTTTCCCTCTAAGAGGTTGTCCTCCATTGCCTCGTCGCCATTAGTTTCCTTCGGAGTATCCACCATATATATATCGTATAAAGAGGTGGCTATCCACCGTCCTGTGAGCGGTGGCTCCTATAAGTCTTCCACATCATCGTCCATACCGTCGATGTCTTCGTAGTCGAAGTTAAGCACGTCGGTTAAATCATCGACCATGGCAATGTAGTGGGTGGTGGGTGGGCAGCGAATTCCTTTGTCACCTGCTTCCCACTCAGGCCGGACATAGTTGGGCCCGGAGCCTCCTGACAAAGAGAGAGACTTTAATGAGTTCAGCATGTCGCCAAAGGGCGAGTGCTGAAAGATGTCTGCAGCGGTAAACTCCATTACCCGAGCCCGACCTGGCCCGGCTGGCTCGAGGGTGTGCAGACCGGAACCAACAACTGGATATGAGTCTGGGGGCCCAGGGTTACAGCCCTCCATAGAGATGAGACCTGTGTTCGGCTCCACCGCCGATGAGTGTGCGGCCTGCGGGGCGGGGTCCACTCCTTCGTCCTTGGGCAATGCAACCTGCTCCGGATTTAGATCTGGGGCTGCTGCAGGGATGGTGTCCTGAACATTGTCCGTTAGCAGGTCTAGGCCGTGCTCGTCGTGACTGTCCAGCGCTCCTGGCACAGGGCCGAATCCGTCGAAGATCAAGTCTCCGCGAATATCTAGTGTGTAGTTCAAGTTTCCGAACCAGATCTGGTGGCCAGGGGCGTGCCTGTCGATCTGCTCCAGATGGCCAAGCGAATTAGCCCGCAGTGCGAAGCCGCCGAACACAAAGATCTGTCCAGGGACAAAAGTCTCACCCTGGACCATGTCGTTCACGATTGGAGACGCCATTAAGCCTCAAAGTGACGACACGGAGGAACTCTCAATGAAAGCACCAATGTCGATGTCAAAACCGACGGATCTCCGGTAGGGGGTCCCGATCTGTGCGTCTTAGGCTGATGGTAACAGGAAGCAAGGGACACAATGTTTACCCAGCTTCGGGCCCTCTCGATGGAGGTAAAACCCTACTTCCTGCTTGATTAATATTGAAGATATGAGTAGTACAAGAGTAGATCAACCATGAGATCGTAGAGGCTAAACCCTAAGAGCTAGCCTATGATGGTATGATTGTAATTGTGATCGGCCTTCTAAGGACCATCCTCTCCGGTTTATATAAACACCGGAGAGGGCTAGGTTTTACATGGAGTCGGTTACAAGGAAGGAAATATAATATCCGGATCGCCAAGCTTGTCTTCCACGCAAAGGATAGTCCCATCCGGACACGGGCAGAAGTCTTGAGTCTTGTATCTTCACGCTTCAATAGTCCGGGCGATTTATATAGTCCGGCTGTCCGAATACCCCCTAATCCAGGACTCCCTCACCTATACCCAATACTCAATTTTCTTTTGGTGATGAGAAGGAGGTGGTGGTGACGAAGTAGAAGCGATCTTGTCCTCAGGTTTCCACGGCAGAGGCTCACCATCATAAGAGGAAGAGTAAGTCTCTCGGGTCCTGCAACTGGCAGCCAAACTCATACCTTTAAACCTTGCCTCATATTCAAAGACTTGGTTTTGGAGGTTGTAGATCTTGCCCTGGAGAAAGTTGATTTGCTCGTTGAAGGAGAAGATGATGTCCTTCATGGACTTGCCATCCACCTTGAGATCACGGGTATAGTCCGCGATCATGAGGTGATTGGCATTGAGTCCACGTTCCACCATTCCCTTGTAGTGGAAGACTTCCTGCTCCATAGCTTCAAGCCTAGCCTCCAGGGATCCAGTTCCCTTTGGGCCTTGCACATCGCGGATGTGCAACACCACATCGCGCATCTGGATAGCTTGAGGGTGCTGCATCACCTCCCGCAGATATGGGTTAATGAAGTTCTCGAAGAACTTGTCCTTGGAGGATCTTGAAGCGGCCATGGTGGATTAGATCTGACAGAAAACAGCAAGAAAAGAAAACAGAAGATTTCTCCGTGATATGGAGGTCAACAGGTTTGGGGGAACAAGTAGAACAAAAGAAAAACAAAGTCCGGAAAGTACCCGAGGTGGGCACAACCCATCGGGGCGCGCCTGGCTTGCCAGGCGTGCCCTGGTGTATCATGCCCACCAGGGTCACTTTCCTGGTACTTTCTTATTTTCCTAATTTTTTTAATATTCCAAAACGACGAAAAATATTTTTGCGGAGTTTTCGGAGTCCGTTTACTTATCGTATCACGTACCTCCCTTTTTTCACGATTCTGGAGTGTTCCGGAAACTTTCTTTTATGTGTTCTTCTGGTGTCATAGTTTGGATAATATTGCTTTCAACATTAATCGAGTACCTGAGATATAGTGTTTTATTCGTTTCCCATTAACAACCTTCGGGTTAGTACCTTCAGCATTATTTATTTTGATAGCTCCGGATCGATAAACTTCCTCGATAACATAGGGTCCTTCCCATTTGGAGAGGGTTTTCCTGCAAAGAATCTAAAACAAGAGTTGTACAAAAGAACAAATTCTCCAACCTTGAACTCGCGTTTTTGGATCCTTTTATCATGCCATCTTTTAACTTTTTCTTTGAAAAACTTTGCATTTTCATAAGCTTGTGTTCTCCATTCATGTAATGAGCTAATATCAAATAACCTCTTTTCACTAGCAAGTTTGAAATCATAATTGAGTTCTTTGATTGCCCAATATGCTTTATGTTCTAACTCAAGGGGCAAATGACAAGCTTTTCCATAAACCATTTTATAAGGAGACATACCCATAGGGTTTTTATATGTTGTTTTATAGGCCCAAAGTGCATCATCTAGTTTCTTAGAACAATTCTTCTGGGACCTATTGACAGTCTTTTGTAAGATTAGTTTTATTTCTCTATTACTAAGTTTAACTTGACAACTAGACTGGGGATGATAAGGTGATGCAATTCTATGGTTAACATCATACTTAGCAAGCATTTTACGGAAAGCACCATGAATAAAGTGTGAATCACCATCAGTCATTACATATCTAGGGACTCCAAACCTTGGGAAAATAACTTCCTTAAGCATTTCAATAAAGGTGTTGTGATTAGCACTACTAGTTGGAATAGCTTCTACCCACTTAGTAACATAATCAACAGCAACTAAATATGAGTATACCCATTAGAGGAAGGAAAAGGTCCCATGAAATCAAATTCACAAACATCAAATGGTTCAACAGCAAGTGAATAATTCATAGGCATTTCTTGACGCTTACCGATATTACCTATTCTTTGACATTCATCACAAGACAAGACGAACTTACGGGCATCCTTGAAGAGAGTAGGCTAACAAAAACCAGATTGCAATACCTTATGAGCGGTTCTGTCTCCCACTTGATGTTCTCCATCATCCTCGGAGTGACATTTCCGTAGGATTTGTTCCTGTTCATGCTCAGGTACACAACGTCTAATAATACCATCTACTCCTTCTTTATAAAGATGTGGGTCATCCCAAAAGTAATGTATTAAATCATAGAAGATTTTTTTCTTTTGTTGGTATGTGAAGCTAGGTGGTATGTATTTAGCAACAATATAATTAGCATAGTCAGTGTACTAATGTGTACTATTAGAAACATTGCAGCTAACTATTCATGAGGAAAGCTATCATTAATAGGTTGTGGGTCATCAAGAATATTTTCAAGCCTAGACAAGTTATTAGCTACGGGGTTCTGTGCTCCTTTTCTATCAATGATATGCAAATCAAATTCATGTAGCAAAAGAACCCACCTAATGAGTCTAGGTTCAGCATCTTTCTTTTCTAGAAGATATTTTATAGCAGCATGATCAGTGTGAACAATCACTTTAGAATCAACAATGTAGGATCTAAATTTATCACAAGCAAACACCACTGCTAAGAATTCTTTTTCAGTGGTAGCATAATTTCGTTGAGCACTGTCAAGAGTTTTACTAGCATAATGGATAACATTTAATTTCTTATCAACTCTTTGTTCTAGAACAGCACCAACAACATAATCACTAGCATCACACATAATCTCAGAAGGCAAGTCCCAATCAGGTGGTTGAACAACAGGTGCAGTAATTAAGGCTTTCTTTAGTGTTTTGAAGGCGTCCAAACAATCATCATCAAACACAAAAGGAATATCCTTTGGCAAAAGATTTGTAAGAGGCCTAGAAATTTTAGAAAAAAGTCTTTGATAAACCTCCTATAGAAACCAACATGACCAAGGAAACTACGAATACCTTTGATATCTTTAGGACATGGCATTTTCTCAATTGCATCAACCTTGGCTTTGTCCACCTCAATGCCTCTTTTAGAAAATTTATGGCCCAAAACGATACCTTTGTTAACCATAAAGTGGCACTTCTCCCAATTCAAGGCAAGATTTGTTTGTTCACATCTCTGCAAAACTTGATCAAGATTGCTTAAACAATCATCAAAAGACTTTCCATAAACAAAAAAGTAATCCATGAAAACCTCAACAATCTTTTCACAAAAAACAGAGAATATAGCAGTCACACATCTTTGAAAGGTAGCAGGTGCATTGCATAAACCAAAATGCATACGTCTATAAGCATAAGTTCCAAAAGGACAAGTAAAAGTGGTCTTTCCTTGATCAGGTTGTGAAACAGGTATTTGTGAAAAACCAGAATATCCATCAAGGAAGCAAAAATGTGTGTGCTTAGATAATCTTTCGAACATTTGATTAATAAAAGGCAGAGGGTAATGATCTTTTCTAGTTGTTTTGTTAAATTTTCTATAATCAATTACCATCA
Source organism: Triticum aestivum (assembly GCF_018294505.1). Classification (NCBI taxonomy): domain Eukaryota; kingdom Viridiplantae; phylum Streptophyta; class Magnoliopsida; order Poales; family Poaceae; genus Triticum; species Triticum aestivum. The sequence goes on along the minus strand of NC_057810.1, from coordinate 629,812,612 downwards.
TATAGCATGTGACAATTCTTTGTGGAATAAGCTCATTCTTATCATTAGGAACAACGGTAATACCTCCCTTCTTAGGGACACAATGAACATGACTTACCCATCTAATATCAGCTATATGATAGATTATACCTGCTTCCAGAAGTTTCAATATTTCCGTTCTTACCACTTCTTTCAAATTAGGATTTAACCGACATTGGTGATCAACAACGGGTTTAGCATCAAGTTCCATATTAATCTTGTGCTGACATAGAGTGGGACTAATGCCCTTAAGATCATCAAGAGTATATCCAATAGCAGCTCGGTGCTTCCTTAGAACTTTCAATAGTCTTTCTTCTTCATGTTCTGAAAGGTTAGCACTAATAATAACATGATATATCTTTTTTCATCAAGATAAGCATATTTCAAAGTGTCTCGTAGTTGTTTTAATTCAAACACAAGATCACCTTTTGGTGGAGGAGGACCTCCTAGAGTTTCAATAGGGAGATTGTGTTTAAGCAGAGGTTGTTGTTGGAAAAAGATTCTATCTATTTCATTTCTTTCACGCATATGCAAATCATTTTCATGGTCTAGCAAATATTGTTCTAAGGGATCAGTAGGAGGTACAACAATAGAAGCAAGACCAGTAATTTCATACTTACTAGGAAAATCTTTCTTATGAGGATTTCTACTAAACTTGGAAAAATTAAATTCACGAGATTCATCACCAAAGCTAACATCGACAGTTTGTTTCTCGCAATAAATTCTAGCATTGACATAGTTCAAGAAAGGTCTACCAAAAATAATGGGACAAAAATCATCTTGTGGCGAACCAAGAACAAGAAAATCAGTAGGGTATTTTACTTTCCCACACAAGACTTCAACATCTCTAAGAATCCCAATTGGTGATATAGTATCTCTATTGGCAAGTTTAATAGTAACATCTATGTCTTCTATTTCAACAGGTGTTATTTCATTCTTAATTTCTTCATCTAAGGAAAAAGGAATAGCACTCACACTAGCACCTATATCACATAAAACATGATAACATTGATCCCCTATCTTGACTGAGACAACAGGCATGCCAACAACTGGTCTATGTTTATCTTTTTTATCGGGTTTGGACATTCTAGAAGCTTCATCACAGAAGCAAATAACATGCCCGTTGATATTATCGACCAAGAGATCTTTAATCATAGCAACACTAGGTTGAACTCTGATTTGTTCAGCTGTTTTGGGTGTTCTAATGTAACTTTTGTTAACCACAGTTGAAACTTTAGCATGTTTCTTCATCCTAACAGGGAAAGGTGGCTTTTCAATATAAGTAGTGGGAACAACTGGATCAATATTGTAAATGATAGTTTCTTCTTTAGCTTTTATCGTTTCTTTAATTTCTTCTTTAATAGGTGCGTGATATTTAAACGACTTCTCCTTAGGGAGAACGACATGAGTAGCAAAAGATTCACAAAAGGAAGCTACTATCTCAAAGTCAAGTCCATATTTAGTGATAAACTTTTGAAAAGCATCGGTATTCATAAAAGATTTAACACAATCAAACTTAGGTTCAATACCTGACTGTTTACCTTCGTCGAGTTCCCAATCTTTAGAGTTGCGTTTAATTCTTTCTAAAAGATCCCACCGGAATTCAATATTCTTCTTCATAAAAGAATCCGTACAAAAAGTATCGAGCATGGATTGATCATTACGAGAAAGCCGAGCATAAAAATTCTGAATAATAATTTCTCTTGAGAGCTCATGATTGTGGCATGAATATAACATTGACTTAAGCCTCCCCCAAGCTAGAGCGATACTTTCTCCTTCACAAGGCCAAAAATTATATATATAATTGCGATCACGATGAACTAGATGCATAGGATAAATTTTTTTGATAGAATTCCAATTTCAACCGATTCCAGCTCCAAGATCCAATATCATCGCATAGCCTATACCATGTCCATGCTTTCCCCTTTAAAATATAAAGGGAAAACCTTCTTCTTAGCTTCATCTTCGGGTAAACCTGCAAGCTTAAACAATCCAGAAATGTCATCCACATATATCAAGTGCATATCAGGATGTTCGGTTCCATCTCCATAAGGATGAGCTAGCAGTTGTTCTACCATACTTGAAGGAATTTCATATTCAATATTTTCAGTAGGTGCAGTAGGTTGAGGGGCAACTAATTGTGGTTCCGATCAAGGTGAAGATACCCTGGACAAACCCCTCAAAGGATTGTTTTCCATAGTAGCAAGTGACAATAAATTTCAGCATGTAGTAGTAATGTTTCTTTCCCAATTTGCACTTACCAAAAGCGCTTCACTCCCCGGCAATGGTGCCAGAAAATATAATTGATGACCCACAAGTATATGGGGTCTATTGTAGCCTTTTTGGTAAGAGTGTAGAACCCAATGAGGAACAGAAGGAAATGACAAGTGGTTTTCAGCAAGGTAATGTCTGCAAGTGCTAAAATTGTAAGTAGCAGAGTAGTTTGATAGCAAGAAAATTTGTAACGAGCAAGTAATGATAGTAGTAACAAAAGTGCAGAAAGGTAGCCCAATCCTTTTGAGACAAAGTACAGGCCGAAATGGTCTCTTATAATAAGCAAAGTGTTTCTGAGGGTACACGGGAATTTCATCTAGTCACTTTCATCATGTTGGCTTAATTCGTGTTCGCTACTTTGATAATTTGGTATGTGGGTGGACCGGTGCTTAGGGGTGTTGTTCTTACTTGAACTTACCTCCTACATATGATTAACCCCTCGCAAGCATCCGCAACTACGAGAAAAATATTAAGAATAAATTCTGACCATAGCATTAAACTTTTGGATCCAATCGGTCCCTTACGAAATAGCGCATAAGCTAGGGTTTAAGCGTCTGTCACTCTTGCAACCCATCATCTAATAACTACTCTACAATGCATTCCCTTAGGCCCAAATATGGTAAAGTGTCATGTAGTCGACGTTCACATGACACCACTAAGGGAATCACAACATACAAATCATCAAAATATCGAACACATATCAAGTTCACATGATTACTTGCAACATGATTTCTCCCCTGACCTCAAGAACAAAAGTAACTACTCACAAATGACAATCATGCTCAAGATCAGAGGGGTATTAAATATCATAATGGATCTGAATATATAATCTTCCTCCAAATAAACCATATAGTAACCAACTACAAGATGTAATCAACACTACTAGTCACCCACAAGCACCAATCTATAGTTCTGGTACAAAGATTGAACACAACAGATGAACTAGGGTTTGAGAGGAGTTGGTGTTGTTGAAGATGTTGATGAATATATCCCTCCCCGAGATGGGAGAGTTATTGGTGTTGATGATGACGATGATTTGCCCCTCTGGGAGGGAAGTTCCCCCGGAGGAATCGCTCCGCCAGAGGGCAAAAGTGCTCCTGCCAGGTTCCGCTTCGACATGGCGGCGCTTCATCCCGGAAGTCATCTCCTTATTTTTTTTATAGGTTAAAATGACTTATATACCAGAAGAGGGGCACCGGAGGTGGGCCTGGGTGAGCACAACCCACCAAGGAGTGTCTGGGCTCCCTGGTGCAACCAGGTGGGTTGTGCCCACCTGGTGGGTCCCCTTTGGTACTTATTTCCTCCAATATTCCTCAAATATTTCATAAAAAATCCTCGTAAAGTTTCAACTCATTTGGAGTTGTGTAGAATAGTCACCTGACGTAGCCTTTTCAGGTCCAGATTTCCAGCTGCCGGAATTCTCCCCCTTTTTGCATACCTTGCATATTATGAGAGAAAAGGTATTAGAATTACTCCAAAAAGCATTATTATACAATAAAACAACATAAATAATAGTACGTAAACATGATGCAAAATGGACGTATCATTGCTCAAGTGCTTAGTGATATTTCTCCAAAACCATCAACCACTTTTTCTATCCAAAACCCTGCAAATCCAACTCGGTCCCACCGAAATATACCTATCTCGACCTACCGAGTTCATCTCGACACTACCACTTCCAAACCCTAACAAATCGGATCCAACGATATGGATCTCAGTCTCACCGAGATGGCCTTGCCAACTCTCTGGCATCTATTGCAAATATTTTGGTCCTACCGAGATGATGCAATTGGTGGCACCGAGATTGGTTGCCAACATTTTGTTGCCTTATTGCTTCACTTCGGTCCTACCGAGTTGATGCAATCGGTGCCACCGAAATGAAATTTGCCTTTACCATTGCACATCGGTCCATCCGAGATGTTTGCAATCGGTCCCACCGAGACCTCCAACGTTCATATCTTTTACACAGGTCGGTGCCACCGAGATTCTGATTGGTGCCACCGAGTTGAGTCAAAAGTGTGTAATTTTTGGATTTTGTATGGATGCTATATATATGCCCCTCCACCCCCTCTTCCTCAGTAGAGAGAGCCATCATAACGTGCCTACACTTCCACTACTTATTTTCTGAGAGACAACCAGCTACTCATGTGTTGAGATCAAGAGATTCCATTCCTACCATTTGAACGTTGACTTCTAGGCTTCCCTAAGTTGCTTTCCACTCAAATCCTTCTTCCACCATAGCCAAATCTATGAGAAAGAGTTGATTTTTGGGGAATCTATAATTTGAAGAACAAGAGCAAGGAGTTCATCAGCATCACAGCGTCTATTACCTTTTGGAGAGTGGTGTCTCCTTGATTGTTTAGGTGTCGCTTGGGAGCCTCCGACATTATGTGGAGTTGAACCAAGAAGATTGTAAGGGATAGGAGATTGCCTACTTCGTGAATATATACTGAGTGAGGCAAGTCCTTCATGGACGATGGCCATGGTGGGATAGACAAGGCTGCTTCTTAGTGGACCCTTCATGGGTGGAGCCCTCCGTGGATTGGTGCAGTCGTTACCCTTCGTGGGTTGAAGTCTCCATCAACGTGGACGTACGATAGCACCACCTATCAGAGCCACGCAAAAAATCACTGTGTCCCATTGCATTTGCCTTCTCCAACCCCCTCATTTAATTACATTTGCAATGTCTTACTTTATGCTACTATACTCTTATAATTGCATGTGTAGGGTGTTGCTTGACTTGCCATAATTGCTAAAATCTGCACACAACTAAAATTGGTAAAAGATTAGGTTTTATTTGGTCAAGTTGTCTAATCACCCCCTCTAGACATACTTTTGATCCTACACAACTCTTCATGTCATAGGTTAAAGACATCACAAGATTGAACCTACTACGAAGAACCTCTCCCACTAAACATGAATCGATCTAATTGGCTGTCGGTGTTCTGGGAACGGGGGTTCCCAGACTTGCCTGCCTGCGGCCCGCAGCATGGCTCAACTAGTGGCCCAGTACGACCTATCTTCCTCAACCAAAGCACTCAAGACCCTCGCGAGGGGCCAAACCTCGCGGGGCGGACGGCACAAGGCCTCCCCAGGAGTGGCCTCGCCAGGCAGGCTCACGAGGAGGTGGAGAGATCAAGGCAAGGGGTACCTCGCGAGGTGCCCATGACTCAAGCCATGACGATCAAGGCCAGGCGGGCGCCAGCCGGGCGCCTGCCCACGCAGTGTCCTCGTTTCCTCTTTGGTGCAAAGGGGGCAAGCGCAGGTGTGGGGTACTGAGGCATTAGGCAAAGGTTTACATATCGGTGCAACGAGACCAAGACCAGCAGGACGGTGGGCACCATGGAGCCCAAGACGGTGTCATCACCAGAGCCTTTGGCAGGCGAAGACCACCTTTAGTCAGGATAACTTGTACTAGTTGTCCCCTTTCGAAATGGCCGTTGTTGGATCCCTTCCCACTCAATATTTGGGAAGAGGACCAAGGACTCTATAAATAGGGCTAGCCACCACCAAGGCAGGGACCCCGGCCGATGAGATCGAATCCCACCTTAAGTAGAACAACCCACCAAGCACAAGAACACCTTGCCTCGCGAGGCTGTTCTTCCCTTGTACTTTAGATCATTAGCCCAAGAGGCAATCCACCAGCACCACACACTGGAGTCGGGTATTACACCACAACGATGGCCCGAACCAGTATAAACCTTGTGTCTCTTGTGCTGTGAGTTCATCGATCTAGTTTAGGGATCGCGGTGAGGCTGAGGGCATGAATCGGCACGAGGAAATATTCGTGTGCACCGTAGAGTTCGAACCTTAAGGGTTTTTCCGGAACCCGATATCCGACATTTGGCGTGCCAGGTAGGGGTGTGCCGGAATCTTTCTTCCGCCGATCCGCATTCTACCGCTTTTGTTGCATCCATGTCCGGTGGCCCGACAACTAACGCCGACCACTGGGCGGCATGGCTAGCCCGTGCCATGCCGTCATCCCAAGGTGACCTCGATCCCGCACCACAGGCAGCCCGCGCACCGCAAAATGGTGCAGGGCGCGGGCGACGCAGTCAAGCGCTGCCCGCCCTTACCTCGCGGCAGCTGAGATCTACCGCGAGGGCCTCAAGCCACGCCGCGGCCATTGCGACGCACACCCGGCGGGAGCAAGCGAACATGAAGGCCGCCCTCACTGTGGCTCGGGAGCTGCTGCGGTGCAGGTTGCAGGAGGGCGGCCGAGAGGTGTTCCTGGAGCGCGTTGCTGAGCTACTGGATGCCGCAGCCTCGGGGGCACCACCCTTCTATTTCCAGCTTCCACCCCAAGCCCCAGCCGGACTGCACAGCGTACCTCTTCACGCCTGCGCGCCTTCAGGCGCACCCCAAGGCTTCATCCACACCAGCTCAGCCATCAGCGCCGGGCGTCAAGCTACACCAGCACCACCTCCGATGAGTGAGGACCTACACATCGCCGCCTATGGCCCGGGCGGACCGCTGCCCTACCATCCTCAAGACGGTGCATTGGGACAGGCCACATGGAGCGTGGGGCAGTACGGCGAGGTCTTCGAGGCGGCGACCTCGGAGGCTTACGTGCCCCGCATGGTGGATCGGGAGTACGCGCTGGAAGATGACCCTGGCTCGTTCCTTGGATCAGGCTGGGAGGAGGAGATGCCAGAGGCTGAGCCTTCTCAGGAGCCTCAAGGAAGCCTCACCAACCACACAGGCAGCAGCAGCTACCGGGTACCGCTAATTCCTCAAGAGCAAGCTTATGCTAACCATGGGTCGCAGGAAGTTCAGGTCGCTGCAGCGGAAGGCTGCCCCAGCTCAACAGCCTCCCTCCCACCAGGAGGAGCGCACTGGGCTATAGGAGAGGAGCCGGGAGCCAGTGCCCTCCCCACGGGGCACGGAGCAAGTCATTCCCCGAAGGTAGGCCCTCTGCAGGGGAGGTGCTACAAAGCCTACCCCCGACAGAGGACCCGTGGTCGCTGAGGGAACCGCTGGCGTCCCCTTTGCCCCATTGGCGTCGTCCTTGGTCTCCGGCCTCCGTCAATGGTGGTCGAGGGTGACGCAAGGCGGGGCCCTCGTCTGGCGATATGAAGCAAAGCCCGGTGCCTATGAAGAATGCCCAATACCTGTGAACCTCGGCGCCCGTGACACTCTCACGTAATAATGAGTTGGGGTTGTACATGCCCCGGAGTCTTCGGAGAGCCACCCTTGGGCCTCAGGGGCTCTCTCCCACGCCTAGTGGCAGCACTGAGCTCCACGCTGGTGAGAAGACCTCGAAGACTGGACTAGGTGCCGAACGCGGCCTTTTGCTTTTTGCCGTCCTTTCCGTGGTTGAGATTCCTTGCTTCAGATTTAAGTTGAAATTGAGTTTGTATTTGCGTGTGCGAGGGGGGGGGGGGTGTTTTGTCTTTCTCGTGTGATTTCTTGTGTTCTGGTTTCTGCCCTGGTTTGGAGTTCGCACTAGTTGCCTCTCCCTCGCGAGCCTCTCACGGACGAGGCGGGGTGAAGCGCACGCGCGCTGCGTGCATGCTGTCCCAAGGCCAGCACACGCTCTCGCGAGGCTCTCACAACCTGGTCAACAGGCCCCTCATAGGACCCTCAGAGGCTCACGGCCTCGCGAGCCCATTCAGGACTCATCCTGGCTAGAGGTAAACCATAAACACAAGCTCGCCTCAGGGCCCGTAGGATCATGGAGGAACATGTTCATCATCATTCCTAAAAACATACACACGAAAATGTTTTTACATGAGGGGCTCCCCCTCCCAAAATGCTCTTACAACCTTTCGGGAAGTGCCTGAGTTTTTGTATGCAGCGTAAACATCAGAGAAACGCGGGATTAGTCAGACATATCGCTCACCGCACCCTCCTGGTCGTCTCCAGACGCATCGCTGGCACCACTGTCACTGTCGCTGGCATCACCGTTACCATCACCAGCGCCATGGTCGCCACCATTGACCACTTCACCACCATCCATCGTGACTACCACCCCGTCGTTGTCGGAAGCAAAGGCCCTAACAAGCGCATCAACGTTGTCCTCCACCCACCGCGCCAAGTCACCCCGGATGGCCTCAGGCATCGGGGCGATGATGGCGTCAAAGTCGAAGTGAGGATCGGCGTTTAGAAGATGGCTGAAGACGCGGGAGAATGCACAGCCAAGCAGGCTGCGGCTCCTCTCTTCGACGAGTTGGCGAGCTCTCTCGGAGCGGTTCTCCAGACGCGTCACCACATTAGTGAAGAAGCAGAGGTGACTGGCGTAATTGGTCACGTGAGGATGCGGGGCGTCCTCCTCGCAGATGTGGCCCAGGGCTGCGTTGGCCCTGTTCCTGAGTTCTTGTAGCATGGGGCCATGCATGTGCTCCAGCGTCTGTCGTTGAAGCACTTCCTCTCTATTCTGCCGCGCAACGGACTCAGCGTCGTCAAACCATCGTTGAAGAAGAAGCAGCTCGGCACGGGCGGAGGCTAGCTCAGCCTACACCAAGATCAAGGCGGCTTCAGCAACTTCCACGCATCGCTCCATTTCAGCAAGCCTGGACCTAAGGGCGGCAGTCCTTCTCGCAACCTCGGCTTCGACCAGCTTCAGCTTCAGGTTGTACCTGCCCAGAAGATCTGCGCGAGCCTCCACCGTGCGACGATTGACCTCTTCCTGGACTCGAGCCTTGCGCGCGCCAACATCGTCCTCCGCCTGGGTAACCAGGCGCTCCCTCGTCTCCAACCGCTCAAGATCAAAATTGCGCTCAGCGGCCTCCAGCGTCAGCGCTTCCCCATGCCTCTAGAGCTCCTCCTCCTCGATAGGCGTCCCCTTCGGTGATGCAACGGCGGCCTGGCGCAGCTCCACTTGCTGTTCCAGGGAAGCGCTCCAGACTTGGAGCTCCCACACGCATTTTTTTGCGATCTCACGATGAAAATCTGCTTCCCGAGCCTCCTCTAGAGCTCAGGAGAAGCCTCTCGCAAGGCCTCAAGGGACGCCTCTGCCTTCGCGTTATCAAGCTTGCGTTGGTGGCGGCGAGATTGATGACCAACTTTAGCTTCCGTCGTTCCTCAGTCAGCCGCAGGCCCTCGGCATCAAGGCGTGCGTCCACATCTGCATGCTCTCCACCAAGCGGGCCCATCGCGTCCATCGCCTTCCGGAGGAACTCGTGGCGGACAATGCTTTGTTCGTGCGCGAGCTTGAGCACGCTGCTGATGTCGTCTTCCATTGCTGGCGTAGTCGGTGGGCCCAGAGATGGTTCACCCCCTCTTGGCAGGGGGTTGGGGGCTGGCGCCCCCATGATCGCTGGCCGGGCCTCGCAAGGGGCCCGGACCGGCGCAAGCTCACCCCTTGAAGAGGAGCCCAGGGCGGATGCCAACTAGCTGCCATCCATGACCAAAGGAGGAGCCCTGGGTAGGCTGGCCATGCTCCAGGTAGGGTCGCAAAGGAAAGGCGACAAGGGCACGGGCTCAAGATACCTTGTGGGCAGACGTGCTTCTTAGGCTGACCCCGCATCAGGGGCAGCATGCAGGCTCGGGGCCCTCAAGGCCAGCGATGAAGGCAAGGCCGGAGAAGGTCGCTTCTCGGGAGACTCCGCAGGCTTGACAGGAGGGATCCTGAAGAGTCACAATCAAGAAAGGGAGCAGAAATTGAAGAATTACAAGGATGAGGTACTTACTCATCCATGGCGAAGTACTTCCTATGCTTCAATGGTCGGAAGGTGTGACCACTTCAACTCGAAGACTCCTTCCTCTTGCGGAATGCGGCGAAGTCCACGCGGAACCGACCCAGGCGCTCAAAGTGAGGGCGAGCATGCGGCGCAGATGGAGAAGCGCCCAGGCGGCCAACCTCAGGGACACCAAGCTGGGAGCGGCAATCAAACACCACCCCGGGTGGCCCACCAAGGCCTCAGGAGCCTCGGCCTCGGGAGCCATGGGCTACGTCCCCCCATCGACGGCCGCCTCAAGGCAGGCTCCACGAGCTTCGGAGGATGATGCTTTAGGAGCCCCATGCGGCGTCGGCGCCACGGCACCCGCGCCTCCAGCCTCGAGCGATGCTTGCACCCCTGTGCCCACTCTTGGGGCAAGATCTATGCTGGCGGCAAGGAAGGGAGCCGCGGGGACAGGATTCTCACGACGCCCTACCAGGCCAAGCGGGCAACAACAGATGAGATAGCAAAGGGCTGAGTACTCCGACATCCACATACAACCACCGCGTTCGGAACCCGCTCATGGACGACGGGAGGTCAAAATCAATCCCCAAGGCAGTCGTCTCTGCCACGGCCTGGAACCTCACGCACCCCAAGCACTTCAAGGGATCGGTCAGGTGCAGCGAGAAGAAGTGGCTCAGGAGGGCGACGGAAGGAGTAATGCCCACCATGGCTTTGCAAACAAAGGTGAAGACGGCGAGAAGGGTAACAGATTGGGGATCAAGATGCATCATATGGATCTGATAATGGGAAAGCGCTGCATTGAAGAATGCAGAGAAAGGGGGAACCAGGCCAGCCCACAGGGCGTCAACGAAGAACCGAACCTGAGTGGCAGTCCTGTCAATGGAGGCATGGGACGCGGGCCAAGCCATCCTCTTTCCACACTCGTTGAAGCTGGAGGCGAGCGCAGGACAGACCTTGCTCATGCCGTCCAGATTGAGCACTAGAGATCGGCCGACGGCGGGCTCGATTGAAGGGGCGAATTGGTTGAGGGCAGAGGCTTCTTCCCTTTCTCTTTGCTATTTGGCGCCATGGCAATGGGGAGAGTAGAGCTCAAGTCAGACTGGGAGCGGAAGCAGACACTCGTGGAAAAAGGGGGAATAGGTAGCACACTGCCAGCAGGGAGGAAATAACTATGTAAGGCGTCGTGGCTGCCTAGCCAGGCAGATATCGGGACAGCGTGGGGAAGCGGAGACGCCCACGTCCAATCAGTCGCCACACGTCATCCAAGGCCGCAGGCTGTTGGTGCCCGCGGTGCTCCGCACTTGCCTTTGGCTTTGCTGCTAAGCCAAGTCCGAGCGCGCCTTGGGCCCGGGGGCTACTGTCGGCGTTCTTGGAACGGGGGTCCCCAGACTTTCCTGCCTACGGCCCGCAGCGTGGCTCAACCAGTGGCCCGGTACGGCCCATATTCATCAACCAAAGCACTCAAGACCCTCGCGAGGGGCCAAGCCTCGCGGGGCGGATGACACAAGGCCTCCCCAGGAGTGGCCTCGCCAGGTAGTCTCACAAGGAGGCAGAGAGGTCAAAGCAAGGGGTACCTCGCGAGGTGCACATGATGCAAGCCATGACGATCAAGGCCAGGCAGGCGCCAGGCGGGCACCTGCTCGCGCAGTGTCCTCGTTTCCTCTTTGGTGCAAAGGGGGCAAGCGTAGGCACGGGGTACCGAGGCATCAGGCAAAGGTTTCCATATCGGTGCAACGAGACCAAGACCAGCAGGACGGCAGGATGGAGGTCACCGTGGAGCCCAAGACGGCGTCATCACCAGAGCCTTTGGCCGGCGAAGACCACCTTTAGTTAGGATAACTTGTACTAGTTGTCCCCTTTCGAAATGGCCGTTCTTGGATCCCTTCCCACTCAATATTTGGGAAGAGGGCCATGGCCTCTATAAATAGGGCTAGCCACCACCAAGGCAGGGACCCCGGCCGATGAGATTGAATCCCACCTTAAGCAGAACCACCCACCAAGCACAAGAACACCTTGCCTCGCGAGGCTGTTCTTCCCTTGTACTGTTGATCATTAGCCCAAGAGGCAATCCACCACCACCACACACTGGAGTAGGGTATTACACCACAACGGTGGCCCGAACCAGTATAAACCTTGTGTCTCTTGTGCTGTGAGTTCATCGATCTAGTTTAGGGATCGCGGTGAGGCTGAGGGTGTGAATCGGTAGGAGGAAATCTTCATGCGCACCCCAGAGTTCGAACCTTAAGGGTTTGCCAGAACACGATATCCGACATTGGCCAAAAGAGAATGATAGATCAGAGAGAAATACAAGACTATAGAATCACACACAATAAATCTCTGAAAAGACTCAATTACTTTCAATGAATAATCTCATCATAAACACACAATTCATTGGATCCCAACAAACACACCACAAAATTTTACAACAGACTGATCTTAGACGAGATCATTGTATTGAAGATCAAAAGAGTGAGGGAGATAAATGGAGAGAGAGCAATCTGGTTATTGCTATGTACGCGTAGTTCCTATGGGAACTACTCACACATCATTATGGAGGCAACAAGGTTGATGAAGATTGCCTCCCCAATGGTTTCCCACTTTGGTAGAGTACCGGAAAAGGTTTCCAAATTAGATCGCGGAAGAACAGAGGCTTGCGGCGGCAGAAGAATTGTTTCGGAACCTCCTAGTGGTTTCTGAATATATGGGAATTTATAGCGTTGGAATTAGGTCAAATGGAGCAATGAGTGAGCCACAAGGCACCAAGGCGTGCCCTTGCCTTGTGTCTCCCCTGTATGTCTTATGTCCTCCTTGTGAAGCTTCATGGGTCTCTTTTTGTCGGGTAAAGATCGTCAAAATATTCCATCATGTTGGGACTACGTTTGGTATTGATTTTCCGGAAAACGAAAAACATGCGGAAAACAGGAGCTCGCACTGGGCACTAGGTTAATAGGTTAGTCCATAAAAATAATATAAAATGATATAAAAAGCATACAAGATTGATAATATAATAGCATGAAACAATCAAAAACTATAGTTACGTTGGAGACTATTAGCAACCAACTCGAGCAGGCGTACCTCGAGGATCCCTGGCTGCACCACCATGGGATGACGAGCATGGGAGCGGTGGCGACGACCGTGGGGTAGGAGGAGGCGACCATGGCAGCCCAGTGGTAGGGCGAGGAACCGGAGCATGCCAGGGTGGAAGGGAGGTGCCGGATCTAGCCGGAGTCAGCCGGCTAAGACGGCCGCGAAAAGGTGATCAATGGTTGGGAATTTCATGGTGGCGGTAGGGTTGGCGCGCTGCTGGCCGTTTTGCATCAGGGTTTACATCACTGGCGGTTGGTGATGTGAATTTGCATCACGAAATGTTGTATTTTACATCACTTGGAGCAGGCGATGTGAAAATTTATACACCTACATCATCTGTGGAGCAGTGTTTTTTAGGCCTTGGTGATGTAAAAGGTAGTTATTTATACATCTACATTATCTATTGGAGATGCTCTAAAGGCACTAATGATGAGATGACTGAGGGAGGAGATGGGCAGTAGGACGACACCTTGGACCACAACAAGCATGAGGACATTGCTAAGTCCACCGGACAGCCTAATCAGATTGTGGGTGCCCCTGTGAAAAAGGGGGTTACACCTACTTCGATGCCCATGGCGGGGCTTCGGTTCGGTTCCTTTCGGGTGGCTTTGACACCTAGCCTCCTCTAGGGGACTAGGCTGAGACTGGAGATCCAGTGAAGCAGGAGCCTCCTCTGCTATCCTCAGTGATGTCGCCGTTTTGTATGGCGACAACCTCAGAGGTGATAGAGCCAACCTCCCCCTTGATGCCGGTAATGGGAGGTAGCTGCTACTTTTAAACTATGTTGGTATTTTTCCCAAAGAGAAGGGTGAAGAAGTACAATAGGGATAAGTAAGTCAACCATGTTTTCCACGCAAATTCCCTTCTACAACACCTACACACACAAAAGCAAATACTTGCATCCAACGCAGGTAATAGGGTTGTCAATCCCCTTGAACATCTTTATTTGCAAGGATTTATTCTAATAGTGATAGATAGATAAAAATAAAAGTAAAATAAAAAGTATAAAATTGCAGCAAGGTATTTTTGGTTTTAATAATATGATTAAACTAGACCCAGGGGCCATAGTTTTCACTACAGGATTCTCTCTCGGTTACATAGCATACGGTGGGTAAACACATTATTGTTGGGCAATTGATACAAAAACGCGTAGGTATGATGTATTCATGGCAATGATCTTATATATGGGCATCACGTCTGTGACAAGTAGACTAACTCCAGCCAGAATCTTCTACTATTACTCCACCAATTGACCATTATGCAACATGCATCTATGGTATTAATTTCATGAAAAACAAAGTAATGCCTTAAGCAAGAGGACATGATGTAGACAAAGTAAACTCAAGCAATATGATTAAACCCCGTCATTTTACCCTTAATGGCAACAACACTATACGTAAGCCGCTGCCCCTTTTGTCACTAGGTGAGGACACTACAAGATTGAACCCATTACAAAGCACCTCCTCCACTAAAGATAACTCAATTTGGTTGGCCAAACCAAATGGATAGATCGGAGAGAAATACAAAGCTATAACAATCATGCATAATAAATTTTAGTAACGACTCAGTTAGTTCCAATGAATAATCTGATCATAAACCCATAATTCATTAGGTCCCAACAAACACACCGCAAAAGAAGCTTACATCGGATAGAACTCCAAGAAGATTGAGGAGAACATTGTATTGAAGATCAAAGAGAGAGAAGAAGCCATGTAGCTATTAGCTATGGACCCGTAGGTCTGTGGTGAACTACTCATGCATCATCGAAAAGCAGCAAGGATGATGTAGAAGCCCTCCATGATCGATTCTCCCGTCCAGCAGAGTGCCGGAAAATGCCTCCATATGGGATCACGGAAGAACAGAAGCTTGCAGCGGCAGTAAAAGTGTTTCGTGTGGGTCTCTATTAGTTTTGGAATATTTGGGAATTTATAGAGGTGGAATTAGGTCAAACGGAGTTGTCATGGTCCCACGAGCTCAGAGGGATCGCCCTACTCCCAGGGCGTGCCCTGTGATCTCATGACTCTCCCGTAGCTCTTCTGGCCTCTTCCTGAACTTTCTAGGGTCCCTTCTAGTCCAGAAAAAATCATCGTAAAGTTACATCATGTTTGGACTTCGTTTGGTATTGATTTTCTGAAAAGCGAGAAATAAGCAAAAAAACAAGAACTAGCACTGGGCACTGGGTTAATAGGTTAGTCCCAAAAATGACATAAAATAGGATAAAAATGCATATAAAGCATCCAAGATTGATAATATAATAGCATGAAACAATAAAAATAATACATACATTGGAGGCGTTTCAGTAGCCTGAGGTAGGCGGCCTCCACTTTGTCCCCTTCTTCGTCTCATGTGAGCCCGGATGCTCTACCGACAACAGTCTTCGGTGGGAGCCCGAGGCGGGGGGCCTTGACTCTACCTACTACTTCACCACAAGCCTCACGGTCCCGGTTGTGGACTGTCAAGTCCAGCCCTGCGATACCGCCTCGAACCTGGCAAGAGGTCGTTCCATAACTGGTTATTCTGTGGAGGATGTCATAGCTTTTGGATGGATCCCAGAAGTAATGCACGGTGATAAGCGGGTGAGTCAATGGATTTAGGACCAGCCGGACATGAATGACTTGCAAATGGGGCATGCTATGCGAGAAGCCAAGCTTGGAGATATCAAAGCCACTACAAGTATGTCTGTGAACACCAATTTTTTAGTATTACATTTTTCTGATGATGAAATTGTTAGTAATGTTGATAATAGGGGTCTCTCTCGGGACAAATAGGTGGGAGATAGTTAGGTTTGTTAATGACTTGCTTGATCTTGAGGCAGACAGAGCCATGCAAATGCTCAGAAATATTGTTGTTGTTAAACCAATAAAAGAAACTAATGTAAATACACTTGGTGTTCGGGCATTAGAATGTCTATGTGAGGATCTAGTGCCATCTAGTGTTCTGCAAGGGGAAGCTTTGGATGCAGATGAGCATGTTGCACCTCTATGACCAAATGAGAGCTTAGGCAATGATCTCGGTCATGCAGACTCAGAGACACTGCTAGATAAGCCGAAACACATGTGGAGGAATGTCTAGCCACTCTCTGTGGTGCGTCAATGTGCGAGAATAAAATTCAAAGGAAATTTCACGATGAAAAATGAGATGCTAAATGTAGATTTTTGGTGGAAACTTCTAAAGAACACAAACTAGATTTTATTGCATTGCTTGAGACGGGTAGAGATAACTTTACTTTTAGCTTCTCCAAACAATTTCTGGTGGCTTGGACTTTGACTGGCATCTTGATACGTCTTCGTCATATCTATAATTTTTGATTGTTCCATGCTAATATTATTCAACTTTCATATACTTTTGGCAACATTTTATACTATTTTTGGGACTAACATATTAATCTAGTGCCCAGTGCTAGTTCCTGTTTGTTGTATGTTTTATGTTTCGTAGAAACCCCAAATCAAACGGAGTCCAAACGGGATAAAAATGGATGGAGATCATTTTTGGAATATTTATGATTTTTGGGAAGAAAACCCAACGCGAGACGGTGCCTGAGGGGACCACGAGGCAGGGGCGCGCCCATGGGGCAGGCGCGCCCCTGACCCTTGTGGGCACCCCGTAAGGCAGTTGATACTCTACTTTTCTGCGAGAAAGCTAATTTTCGGAGAAAAATCTGGGCGAAGATTTCAATCCAATCGGAGTTACGGATCTTCGGATATATAAGAAACGACGAAAGGGCAAAATCAGCAAACACAGAAACAGAGAGAGAAAGAGAGACAAATCCAATATCGGAGGGGCTCTCGCCCCTCCCATGCCAGAGAGAACATGGACCAGAGGAGAAACCCTTCTCCCATGTAGGGAGAAGGTCAAGGAAGAAGAAGAATAAGGTGGCTCTCTCCCCCTCTCTTCCGGTGGCGACGGAGCTCCGCTGGGGGCCATCATCATCACCGCGATCTTCCCCAACACCTTTGCCATCTTCACCAACATCTCCATCACCTTCCCCCATCTATATTCAGCGGTCCACTCTCCCGCAACCCGCTATACCCTCTACTTGAACATGGTACTTTATGCTTCATATTATTATCCAATGATGTGTTGCCATCCTATGATGTCTGAGTAGATTTTCATTGTCCTATCGGTGATTAGTGAATTTCTATGATTGATTTAATTTGCTTGTGGTTATGTTGTTGTCCAATTGTGCCCTGCATGTCGCGCAAGCGAGGGGTTCCTGTTGTGGGGTGTTGCAATATGTTCATGATTCGCTTATAGTGGGTTGCTTGAGTGACAGAAGCATAAACCCGAGTAAGGGGGTTGTGGTGTATGGGATAAAGGGGACTTGATGCTTTAATGCTATGGTTGGGTTTTACCTTAATGATCTTTAGTAGTTGCGGATGCTTGCTAGAGTTCCAATCATAAGTGCATATGATCCAATAAGAGAAAGTATGTTAGTTTATGCCTCTCCCACATAAAACTTGCTGTCGGTCTAGTAAAGTAGTCAATTGCTAATGGACAATTTCACAACTCCTACCACCACTTTTCCACAGTCGCTATATTTACTTATTGCTTCTTTATCTAAACAGCCCCTACTTTTTATTTGCGTGCCTTTTATTATCTTGCAATTCTATCCAAAAACACCTACAAAGTCCTTCTAGTTTCATACTTGTTTTAGGTAAAGCAAACGTTAAGAGTGCGTAGAGTTGTATCGGTGGTCGATAGAACTTGAGGGAATATTTGTCCTACCTTTAGCTCCTCATTGGGTTCGACACTCTTACTTATCGAAAGAGGCTACAGTTGATCCACTATACTTGTGGGTTATCAAGACCTTTTTCTAGCGCCATTGCCAGGGAATCATAGCGTGGGGTGAATATTCTCGTGTGTGCTTGTTTGCTTTATCACTAAGTAATTTTTATTTGCCGTTCTAAGTTGTTCTCTACCTTTAGTTATGGATATGGAACGCGAAATACCAAAAAAATTAGGTGTACTTG
Organism: Triticum aestivum; assembly: GCF_018294505.1. Classification (NCBI taxonomy): domain Eukaryota; kingdom Viridiplantae; phylum Streptophyta; class Magnoliopsida; order Poales; family Poaceae; genus Triticum; species Triticum aestivum. The sequence continues at coordinate 629,794,638 of NC_057810.1, read as the reverse complement.
GTACTCAATGGGGAACCTCCTAAAACCCTTGATGCTCATTATGTGAAAGATATTATGTACTACTTTGATAATCCTGAGAAAACCCCATTCAATTATGTTATGGGAGACATGTTGGATCAACGTGAATAGTTTAGGGATTATCACATGACACAAAAAGGGAAACTATTATGGGATCAAATTCATATGTTGCATTGGTATGCTAGGCAACTATGCTTGAGATATGATTATACTTGTTGCTCTAGGATGAAGGCTCCAAACCTTCCCTTTTCATGCAAATTTAATGATAATAAAACCTTGTCTTCTTATGCTAATGGTATATATGATTACTACGATATGGAACAAATAGAAGAATTCGTTGCTTTTATGGGTGCTTATGAAATTGAATCTTTGTTTGAAGAGTGTGAAAATCTTGATGATGTTGTTTACAGACCATGAAATTTTTCTATACTTAAATATTGCTATGAGAATTATGAATACAATGCCAATATTGATGCATTTATTGAGAAAGTCTACGATGTCCAAGAAGAGACTAATATTTTGCAGGAGTCTATGGAAGAAGAAATTGATGAAACTGTGAGCTCATTGGATGCAAAAGATGATGAGGAGAGCGAAGAACAAAAGGAGGAAGAGTGGATTAGCTACATGTGCCCACCTTCTAATGAGAGTAACTCTTCAACTCATACATTGTTTAATTCCCCTTCGTGCTTACCGAAGGATGATTGCTATGATGATTGTTATGATCCCGTTGATTCTCTTGAAATACCCCTTTTTGATGATGCTTGATATGCTTCTGGCCAAGACGACAATATGAATTATGCTTATGGAGATGAACTTGCTATAGTTCCTTATGTTAAACATGATATTTTTGCTATTGCACCCACGCATGATAGTCCTATTATCTTTTTGAATTCTCCCAACTACACTATATCAGAGAAGTTTGTGCTTATTAAGGATTATATTGATGGGTTGCCTTTTACCATTGCACATGTTAATTTTGATGAATGTAATATGCAGGTGCTTGCTGCTCCTACTTGCAATTATTATGAGAGAGTAACTATATCACCACCTCTCTATGTTACCAATATGATAAAATTGCAAGAAACTATTTATACTATGCATTGGCCTTTACTATGTGTGCATGAATTGTTCTTTTATGACATGCCGATGCATAGGAAGAGAGTCAGACTCCGTTGTTCCTTGATATATGTTACTTTGTGCTCACTACTAAATTACAAATCATTGTTAATTAAAATTGACTTTGATATACCTTGGGATCCGGGTGGATTCATTACTTGAGCACTATATGCCTAGCTTAATGGCTTTAAAGAAAGCGCTGCCAGGGAGAAAATGCGGAAGTTTTAGAGAGTCATTTATTTCTGTTGAGTGCTTTCATATAGTCTAAAAATAAAAGAATAAAGAGGGGAACCCAAAACTTTTCAAAAAGAAAAGTGAAAGTGAGAGAGACAAGCATTGTTGAACTGGGAGAGCTCCTTGAACTTTGTTGATGCTCACGGAAACTTTGTGAATCTTAATTACAGAAACTTTTCATCAAAAATAATTATACCCTTGTACAATTCCATTTTATTATAAAAATAATGTGCCAAGGTTTACCTTTAGGATGTTTACAATGCTTGTTGGTTTGTGCGGTGCTGGACAGAAACTTTGGCTGTAGTGCGCCATTTTATATTTTTTACTGGAACGCCAAATGGTTCTGATTCTTTTTTAACTCTATTTATATACTAATTTTTTATTTTTCCTAATTTTGGTAGAAGTTTTGGGGTACAAGAAATATGGTGAATGTTCAGATTGCTACAGACTGTCCTATTTTTGACAGATTCTGTTTTTGATGCATAGTTTGCTTGTTTTGATGAAACTATAAATTTCTATCAGTGGATTAAGCCATGGAAAAGCTATATTACAGTAGATACAATGCAAAAACAAAATATTAATTGGTTTGCAACAGCACTTAGAGTAGTGATTTGCTTTATTATACTAACGGATATTACCGAGTTTTCTGTTGAAGTTTTGTGTGGATGAAGTGTTTGATCGAGGAGGTCTCGATATGAGGAAAAGGAAGAGAGGCAAGAGCTCAAGCTTGGGGATGCCCAAGGCACCCCAAGTAAATATTGAAGGAGACTCAAGCGTCTAAGCTTGGGGATGCCCCGAAAGGCATCCCCTCTTTCTTCAACAAGTATCGGTATGTTTTTCGGATTCGTTTCGTTCATGCGATATGTGCAAATCTTAGAGCGTCTTTTGCATTTATTTTTCACCTTTCTTTTATGCACCATGCAGGTATGAGATAGTCCTTGGTTGATTTATAGAATTCTTATTGCACTTCACTTAAATCTTTTGAGTATGGCATTATAGAATGCTTCATGTGCTTCACTTATATCATTTGAAGTTTGGATTGCCTGTTTCTCTTCACATAGAAAACCGCCATTTGTAGAATGCTCTTTTTCTTCACTTATATTTGTTAGAGAGTGGGCATATCTTTTGTAGAAAGAATTAAACTATCTTGCTTCACTTATATCTATTTAGAGAGATGACAGGAATTGGTTATTCACATTGTTAGTCATAAAATCCTACATAAACTTGTAGATCGTTGAATATGATATGTTTGATTCCTTGCAATAGTTTTGCGATATGAAGATGGTGATATTAGATTCATGCTAGTGGGTAGTTGTGTATTAGTAGAAATACTTGTGTTGAGGTTTGTGATTCCTGTAGCATGCACGTATGGTGAACCGTTATGTAACGAAGTTGGAGCATGAGGTATTTTTTGATTGTCTTCCTTATGGGTGGCGGTCGGGGAAGAGCGATGGTCTTTTCCTGCCAATCTATCCCCCTAGAAGCATGCACGTAGTACTTTGTCTTGGCGACTAATGGATTTTTGCAATAAGTATGTGAGTTCTATATGACTAATGTTGAGTCCATGGATTATATGCACTCTCACCCTTCCATCATTGCTAGCCTCTTCGGTACCGTGCATTGCCCTTTCTCACCTCGGGAGATGGTGCAAACTTTGCCGGTGCATCCAAACCCCGTGATATGATACGCTGAAAGAACATGCGGTGCCCCCATGTTTGGTTTTGGTAATTGATGACAATCTCTATGGACTAATGGTTGCCTTGAGTTATATTTGAAGATTTTGTCCATAGGCTTTTCATGAAGTCCATGTGTTGCTTTCAAGGAGTTTATGAGTTGACCAAGGTGCTATTAAGGAATTATCCAAAGATTGGTCATGTGAGTGTTGAGCTTATTGCAAGCATGTTTTGAAGAAGAAGATTGTGTGATCATTCGTGTTTACCTTCAAGACATCACCCAAATGAAGAGAGTTGGAAAGATTCAAGGTTGATCAAGACTAAGTCAAGAGTGAATCAAGTTGATCAACTCACAAAGCGTAGAAGATGTACCGAGAGGGATCAAGTGATCCCATGGTATGATAAGCATTGTCAATTTATGCTGTGTGTACTAACCCATGGTCTTCGTGAGAGTTCTTTGTGGGGTTAGGATGCGCTGTGCAAGTTCAAGTGCTGCATCATGAAGAGATCAAGTGGTTTACGCTTGCCGCCCATTGTGGTGACAATGGACTTGTGAAGATGAGCCAAAGAGTGGCTCACCCATAGTGGACTATGGGGGAGCAATAATCTAGTCTTCATCGAGCCAACGCAATAAAGAAAGGTGGTCCAACTTTAGGGAGTCAAGATCGTCATCATCGAGCTCAAGTGGACCATGTGCAAGGCAAAGGTTTTCCCTTGATAGGTTTTCTATTTTACCGGTCTCATGGTGGTAGTTGGGAGATCGGGTTATAGGATCGTTTGCCGTACTATCGAGGGGGGCTCTCAAATTGGTAGCTTGATCGTATCGTTAGTAGAGAGCTCAAACCATTGCATCCTTGCATCTTGTTTCTTGGTTCTTGTTTGGTTCTCTTTGTGAGTCTTAGAGCTTATGGTCATCTTGATGACAAGCTTGAGTTCATCGAAAACGGAGTTTGCATGCGTCTTCTATGATGTTTTCGGTGTTGGAGGTTTTACCGGTCTTATCCAAGGAAGGGTTCTCACCATTTTCTTATGCGCCTTTTTATAATTTGCTTCATATTGATATTTCTTTCAATATTGTGTTAGCCCTTGTCGCTAGCTTTCCAACAAACTTGGCTTCATCGAATTCGGAGTCCGTTTGCAAAAGTTGTGGCGGTTTTCGTGTCCTGAAAAGGCTGCAGTGGTACTACTGCAAATTGGAGCGGACGTAATTTTTTCCTACAACTCCAGAGCGGTACTACCGCGGCTCCTATAGCGGTAGTACCGCGGCTCCTGTAGCGGTAGTACCGCTTCGGACCAAAAACTCATCCCATGTCCTGCGGTGGTAGGCCCGGATGCAATTTTTTAGTACTGCTCGCAAGCAGTAGTACCGCTACCCTTAGCAGTAGTACCGCTACCCCTAGCAGTAGTACCGTGATGTCAAGTGGTACTACTGCTCCGACGGTTCTTCTGGCCTTTTTGTCTCCTCGCTGTTGTGTTTTAAAGGGGTACTACCGCCCTAGCGGTAGTACTGCTCCTTGGAGCGGTAGTACCGCTCTGTGCGGGCATACGATATGTGGATTAGTAGAATTTAGGATATTATATTACTCTATCTTTCTTTGGGAATTTTTTTTCTAATCCATATCTCTCTCATTCCTTTCTTACAAACAAAAGAGTTTTTCTTATTGAAGGCTGGATTATTATCTAGGATGATGGTGTCATTCTCTAGCCGAACGCGGAACATTCCATTGCATAGGGCTTCCGTAACTAAACCTTCGAAAGTTACTTTTGCTTCTCTCGGGTTTTTTTTCTCTCCTATTTTTTTTCTGTATGATATTCTCATGGATTGTTGGGAACGTCCTCTATATTCAAAATATGCCTTTCTAGGAGCATTACGATCTGCAGCTCTGTTGTTGAGACAATTGGAAATTGTGTTTACTTGTTCTGGAATCCTTTATCTTTGATTTGTGAAATCCTTGGGTTTAGACATTACTTCGGGAATTCCTATTTTTTCTTTCTCCTCCTTCATATTGACCTTTTCTATCTTTGCCAATAAAAGTTTGATTCAGAGGGAGAAGAAGCGGCAGAAATTAGAACAGAAATATCATTTGATTCGTCAATCTTTAAAAAAAGCTAATTATACTTTTTTACTTATTTCTGCATTAATAGAGCAGATGAGTAAAAAAATAAAATGCAATTGGATTTTTTTTATATCCCTATGATAGGAAATGAAAGAAAAGATCGAGCTTAAGCCGATTCCATTGCGGGAAGAAAAGAGTATTTGGAGTTTGCAGTACGTGATCATGCTTGACTTCGGCTTGAACCTACAAAGGGTGTGATGCGTTTTTCAGTGAAGGATTGGGTTCCCAATTTTAAAAGAATTCCACATGAGTGGATGGATCTTATATGAATCATATGATGAAGTACCACATGAGTGGATATATAGGAAAGGAATCCAAATCTGCCGAATCGCTCAACTATAGAAGATCCCCTTTAAGATCATATAATTAAGGAATTATATACATATAAAATCCAATATAATTTCGCCTATAAAAGAAGGATTACTTTTCCTTGGTAATATATAGGAAGAAGGGGTCATTATCCATTTTTTTTACAGAAAATTTTTCAAACTAAAAATAAAAAATACAATAAGTCATTCACAATCCATATCATTATCCTGATATTTACTAAGTCCAATTTGAGAATACTTTTTTCTTTTTGAGTCCCTTTAATTGACATAGATATTTTTGCAATTTTTGTTATAGCCCTTGCGGCTGCTGAAGCCGCTATTGGACTATCCATTCTTTCTTCCATCCATCTACCAAAACAACCGGAAATGTTTCAAAAAAAGTAGGCAAACGGCATACAAAAACTCACGTCCTTCTTTATCTCTAAAGACGGGATGTCCTAACCACCATGTTGAAGGAACTCGGCAAAATGACCCCGTAACTTCGGGAGAAGGGGTGCTCTCCTATCTTTTGATACATAGGATATGGATAGTCTTTTTCAATGCAATAAAATAAAGCGACATCGTGTCTATTTTTCTTTGCTAAAGGGGTATTTCCATGGGTTTGCCTTGGTATCGTGTTCATACTGTCGTATTGAATGATCCGGGTCGATTGCTTGCGGTGCCCAAAAATTTCTCGAATAGGAATTCTAGGATTCTATTCTTTCCTCAATTGGTAAGAGGAGTAAACACCTATTCTTTGGCCATCCAAAACATCAAATTGGTTAGCTCGCTCAACCTCTCGAACCGGGACAATACGGAGCCTGAAAGAGTTTATAAATACAATACGGAGCCTGAAAGAGTTTTTCAATTCAATACGGAGCCTGAAATAGTTCAGCTACGCGATTCTAACTGCTCTTGGTTTTGTAACTCACTGCTCTTGGTTTTCTACGTGGGAGTTGGTCTGGATAACATATCTTAACGAACCTATTTGGGAATCTCCGGATCTATGCTTATTTTCAACTCCCCGAAGCATTTCGTCGCTTGCTACGCCCTTCCTCGTCTCTGGGTGCCTAGGTATCCGCCGCAAGCCTTTCCTCTTTTGAACCTCGCCATTAATGTTAAGGCTATGCCATCCTAAGGTGCTACTAAATGGAAGGATCTTATCAACGTCCATGAATGTGAAATCATAGATCGAACTGCCGAATTGGCAATATCTTTTGAAAACCTTTTCTCTGAAAAGAAAAGATGTTTGCGATCCCTTGCCCGCTCGATTCGATACAACGATCTATTAGATCGCGTCCTTAGACACCGCGATGCAATCATATCCCACCTTAACTGGGTATGTATATTTCTAGATTTTCCCAGTCATCAGTTCACCAACTTCCTTGACCTTCCAGCAAAAAATAAATCCACTCGGTTTCAGACTTGGTACAACCCAAAAAAACCATTCCTTTTGGTTCGCACAACCAAAAAATTATTCGGAAGGTCTACAGGAAGATAAAAAAATAAGGGATTGGGTATATAAGCTTATTCTTCCAACTGGATTGAGTCATAGTGCAACGTTACTTCTTGCTGGATCTAGATCGCAATATCAAGTTGCTTTCCTGCAGGCCCTTATGCCCACGCCCTAATCGACCCCCCAGAGGAGTATGCGCTTCTAAAAGATCTTTAATACTGTGCCCAATTCCGAAGTTAGTTTGATACATGTGACCGGCAATGAGAAAAATAAATGCAATAGGGGTTTAATCATGAATTCGTTGATTCTTCTCTTTAATTCAAATTTATTACTTAAACCGCTTTTTTATTTGGATATGGGGGTGAGAAGAGATTCCATGTTGAATCACCACTTAGCGGGATTATTAGGACTTGGGTCTCTTTCTTGGGCGGGGCACCAAATTCATGTATTTTTACCAATTAACCAATTCCTAGACGCTGGGGTGGATCCTAAAGAGATAACTTCTATTTTATATGATATTTCATAAGAATAAACCATAGGGATAGGGTCTAGAATAGAAGTAATAAAGTGAATAAAAAGAGGCTACTATGAAATACTTACTCATGGGTGGGGCAAGCTCTTCTATTCTGGTTCATGGTTTCTCTTGGCTATATGGTTCATCTGGGGGGGAGATCGAAGTGATCCTTAACGTTGATGAATTAATAAAAACGGAAAGAGAGGGATTCGAACTCGTCTTCTCTCTTTTTTGATTACCTTCGAAAAAAAGAGAAAGCCAACCAAAGCGCAACCAGAGTTCTCCGCGGGGTGAGGTCGCATTGATTGGTTGAAAGGCTTGAAAGAAAACGTAGTTCTGGGGGAATTCGGCAGATTGTTTTTTCTATGCCAGGAACCAGATTTGAACTGGTGACACGAGGATTAGAACTAAAATCCTAATGACTATAAATTACCTAAGTTTTAGAATGTCTTATTTAAGAGACTCAGTATTTTTTGTTTTGATTGGAAATGAGATTTTTTTTCTTTTTACTACAAATTTATAAGCTGTTTTGTTTCACTCACGACCCATATAACAAGCTACACCAAGTAAGAAGTGTAGAACAATTAGCTCATAAGGACCACCATTGTATAACCACTCATCAACAGATGCAGCTTCCCAAATTCTAGCAAGAGAATATCCCTCCTTTTTTATGTAATTGAAATGGTATTGACGAATAACAAATAAACATACTAGTGTTTATTAGTGTCGCATAAAACCTGAAATGGGGCGTGGCCAAGTGGTAAGGCAGCGGGTTTTGGTTCAGAATTCGTACCCTTCCAATTTGGATTTGTTCTACTATGTAAATAAATTGCGAATATGGTCCAAGTAATAAATGCCCCTATTTTATTTACTTTTTCTATCTAATTTGTTTTCTTATCATTGTATTTCCATTGACAAAGGTCTATTGAACAAATAGAATTTGTCAAGGAATATTTTTAGGTTCTTTTCTGAGATGAAACGGAATACCTATTTATAAATAATTCCTAATATCTTATCCGCCTCTTCAGGAAAATGAATATCTCTGGAAAATATTTTGAGTTTCGTATGGCTTTTTTTTCTCTTCACTCGGACCAGTCCGCCTAGTCGACTTCTTGTGAACTTCACTTCACACCTAAAAAATCCCAAGATACTTGACACTTTTTTTTGAAGAAGAAATGGAAATGCTACCTTATCAATTTCTGGCAATACTATTTCTATTTTTGGACTCAGCCGCGAAGAATCCATATAAACCAATTAGCAACCAAGCAGATTATCGGGAACCATGCATGAATTGAGCTAAGCTGCAAAAAAAAAATACTATTTCCAAAAATAGTCAGAGTTCTTCCACGAAATAGAGGTCGTCTATGGTCTTTGTGGCATTGATGGATAGTACTGGTCTGTTGCTCGAGTTTTAGCAAAAGCTGCCCTACGAGGTCGCATTGATTGGTTGAAAGGCTTGAAAGAAAACGTAAGATTGCGTCCAATAGGATTTGAACCTATACCAAAGGTTTAGAAGACCTCTGTCCTATCCATTAGAGAGAAGACGAGTTCTTCTTTCTTTTATCACTTAGGAGCCGTGCAAGATGAAAGTCTCATGCACGGTTTTGCCTTCGAGGGATTTTTAGGATCATTCAGGCTATATATATTTAGTTTATTTTGGCTTTTACTGTCTATTTTGCCTCAGAAGATTTGCTTTTGTTTTTTTGTATAGCACTATTAGGGTGATTCACATTTCGAACAGGCATGGATACAACATCTATAGGATAACTTCCATCTTGATAGTTCTTTCTGAGTTCTATCTGATATCCATGATCTCTCTTGATCTGTAAATCAATACAATGAAAATTTGACCGGATTTTTTATGAGCGATTTAAATAGACATACATTTTCACAAATAAATTGTCCAAGTGTGCATTTTTCGTTGGGGATTCCCTGGAATAAAACTTCGCGTCTTCCTTTGATTCCTTATGCGGGATATCCAATCAAAAATCAAGCAAGAAAGCGCTAACGTGCAACGGCTTTCGCGCTAGTTGCTCAAAAAATCGGATGAAATTGAAGCCATAATCAAGGAGTTACTCTAGAATGGTACTCTACAACCTAGTTCATGCCTCACCGGCTCTTCTTTACAAGAAGAAAGAAGGTTCGTGGGGCCTATGTATTATAGGCAACTCAATGCGCAAACCGTAAAAAAGAAATACCCGATAGAGTCATTGATGATCTTTTGGATGAGCTAGCGGGGACGGGCTTTACCCTGGTAGTCCCGCTGCTTCTATTGAATCGAGAAATTGGATTGTACATCTTTCATCTTTTTGATTTTGATATCGATTTTAATACATATAAGGTGTCCTACGGATAATGCAAATCGAAGCTATTTGATGTCTGAAAAGGTAGAGCAGAGGTGCTAACAATAATAAGAATCTTTCACCCTGCAAGTTACTCATAATTGAGAAATGGAAGGGAATGAGCTCGGCTGCTTCTCCCCCACACTTGTTTATTTCTCCGTACCCCTATTTAGTTAGTACTTTCGAGTTAAGAGCGAGAAAACGAACTATTTCATTTAATAAAAAAAGTTCTTTTCAATTTCGATTATATATATATTAGTTCATTTCTATTTCTAGATATCTATTTCTATATATTAGTATTAGTTCGTAGTACTATTAGTTACCGATCAAGCACTTTGAGTTAATTGAAGAACTAAATGAATCAAAAAGTAGGATAGGAGAAGATTATTAGTATTCCTAGTTGTATAATTATTTAGACACAATTTATCTTTAAGAAGTTTTAGTATTTTTTTATTTTTTATAAGTATAACTTCAAATTTAGAACTAGTTAATAGCTAAGATTAATAACTAATATCTGAGATTTTACGGATTTCCTATACTATACCTATTTCTATTTGTTAACAGTAAATGCACCAGAATTCTTGGAGAATATTCAAATACCACAAAGAGCCAGCTATATTAGGGTGCACTTGCACTTCCACTGCAGCTCTGAGTTCATTCTTCAGACCCAAAAGAAATTGTGTCACCAGCAGCAGTCCTCCTACATTCAGATCATACAATTTAACCTAGCGGAGCGGATTCAACTACTTAAGATATTCTTCCCAGCAACACAAAACAAGGGTTTCGCTCGTTATAGGACTTGACCAAACATCTCAAGTGTACGGCACTTTGTCCGTCCAGATCGCGGTACATGTTCGGACTGCTCTGGATTGTAGAGGAAAGAATTTCAAGCTACTTTAGATGGGCTTCAAACCTTCCGGCACCTTGAAGAACGATGGCACTAGATCGGGAAAGATGAATGGATGAGTTGGTATTATCCCCTCAATATCGCAAGTTCCCCCGGATCAATGAAGAAGGGAGAAGTCAGTTGATTCCTCCGAAGAACCGGAAGCGAAGCGCTATGCCGGGGCGGAAGTGTACTTCGAGCGATGGGAAGCTAGCCTGAAAAGGTAGAGCAGAGGTGCTAACAATAATAAGATAATTCTAGCGAGAATCAGATTAAATAGGTCGATCAAAAATCAATTTAGGAGTTGTGATAAAGTCTCTTCATTCTTTCATAGAATCGTAGTGAACCTAGAAAAAGAATACAGGCCCAGAAAAAATTACCCCTTTTTCGAGAACAAGGTATAACAGTCGACTTTCCTATCAGGATTTTACAACCTGAATACCAAGGGACCACTATTAGAAGAGAGCATAATAAGTAAATGCCGACACAAAAGGAGGGTAGACTTCATCCGAGACACATGGGTTCTTTTGCTTCCTTCAAAGAACTCGTCTTTGAGCCTCTAAAGAAATAGTAGGAATCCCCAAAATGGCACATTCCCGAAGAGCTATATACTCTTTTTGCTGATCAAGGACGATCACAATGTCTGGCTTGTTTAAGTAAGTTCAACTTCAAATTTACAGAAACTTTGCAAAAAAAAAGTAAACGACTGATCCTCAAAGGTAATGAATGGAAAAAATAGCATGTCGTAATAAAATCAATCTTTTTTGAATAGAATCCAAAATTATGATTTTTTCAGCTAAACCATTGCTAACTCTTCGATATATTTCTTGCTGAAAGTATCCCTGATCCCACTGATAACCGACTATTAGAAATCCGCCAATCCACATGTGGTGTGTGAACAAGGAAAGTTGTGCACCATAGTCAGTAGCTAGGTATTGATAGGGAGGCATAGAATACATATGATGAGCTACAACAATGGTTGTAGAGCCTAGCATAGCTAGGTTAAGAGATAATTGAGCATGACAGAAATGGGTTCTTTGCAAGAAAGAATTGCTTCTACTAAAAAGGGATTTATAACTTCGATTCAAGCAGTTTATGTACCTGTAGACGATTTGACCGACCCTGCCCCTGCCACAACATTTGCACATTTGGAGGCTGTCAATTGGATTCCCCCATCCAATTGAAGACAATCCAGTGGTTTATAGTTGATACAAAGAAAAAGGGAAGAGGGGTAGAAAAAGTTATTAGATAGCAAAGCGAAGGAAGCAGCTGCATGGTACTGGCATTTTGTAGACGTGGTTCAGTTATTCCCATTTGTCTCTATCTATTGGTGGGGAGGTATATGAAAGAAGGGAACGAATAAGTGGATTGAGGAATAAAAGCTCGAAGATATAGAGTCTTCTACGGGAAAGACATTTCTTGTAGAGTTTTGTAGATCTTTTTGCTCTACTTTTTCGAGTATTCCTTACATAAGATCTCGGAAGAGCCGATGTTACTAGCGATTCCTGCTTCATGCAGGCGAGTTGCAGCCTGCAATCCGAACTGAGGACGGGTTTTTGGAGTTAGCTCACCCTCGCGAGATCACGACCCTTTGTCCCGCCCAAATCCGGAAGTAATCTTTAAAAAAATTCAATTCTGGTAAAAAGGAGCAAGAATAACTTCAAAATAACTAACATAATTTTGTATTTTTCCTGATGAGAAAAATACATGAAAAAGAAAGGAGGTAGAAATTTTTTGGATTTATGGTTAAAGAAGAAAAAGAAGGAGAAAAAAAGCATGAGCAGGATCAGCAAAGGCAAAATCGAATAAAATGGCTTATTTGCACCTTTCTTTGGTAGGTAACGAATCTCACAGAATGCAAAATTTATTTGTTACTGAAGAGAAAACCGTTCCAGCTGTTCCTGAATAGCTTCCCCCTAGTATATGAAAGAATGAAAAGGTGCTTTCGTTCTTGTGGAATAAGAAGCCCTCGTACCTTAATGAAAGGAAGAAATCGAATAAATCTAACTATAGTGGTTGGTGATTCCTGGTCGAGTAATAGTATCTCGGAAAATGGAGTTTTCAATCCTACTTTCGATAGGACCAGTTGACAATTGAATCCAAATTTTCCCATTATTTATAGAGTAAATAGCTCTTTTCACAATAAGAGTTATCGCCTACTCTTCTTCTATAACCAGGATCTTATGACTCTCGTGCTTAATAAGTTGTAATAAAACTGAGAAAATTAACTCGGAAAGAAATTTTTTGGAAGCTCGTGAGATCGGTTGGTCGAAAATGCTTTTCAAGTAGTCTCAGTCGGCGAACTCGGCTCCACAGAAGAGAAAAAAACTAAAGGAGAATACTTAATAATATGGCAAAACATTTATACAAAACACCTATCCCGAGCACACGCAAGGGAACCGTAGACAGGGTGCCGCCTGATCAATAAAATACTTAGGTTTTTTTATAGTGCTGATCGAATTCGATAAATTTTTACTTCGCATAAGTTCGGGCAAGAAATTCGTTTTTCTTTTCCTGTCTGTATGATTTTGATTTTCGATGAATGAGCCTTTTGTAATGCTTTTAATCGAATTTGGAAAAGGGAGACTAGCTGCTGCAATAAATCAAGAAGAAAGCAGGCACAAAAGAGAAGCTCAATGAGATGCTGTGCTTAATAGAAAATTGTTTAGTTTAGGCATTTAGCTTAGCTTAAAATAGATATGTAACATGATGTACTTACACGTGCAACCACTCCGTCTTCTTAAGAGGTTTATCTAAAAGATTCGCGATATAACTAGGAAGACCTTTCAAATACCACACATGAGTCACAGGACTTTTTTAAAAACCTTACATAATTTGAATTTCTCTTTCATTCCATGTTGCGGATAATGTGCTTTTGAGTCAAAGTGCAATCACCATTTCATGTACACCATCTTTGTCAATATCTGCAATTACCTATCGAAAGAATGTGAAAAACAACTCAAGAAATAAATGAATTCCAAAGATCTTGGGAAAATCCAAAGAGGGTTTTCCCGTCCGCTCATCAGAGAATATTTCTAGAAATCTTTTTTTTTCTAACCAGAGGAAGAGAAATAAAAACGTCACTTCGCTCGCCTTGGGGGACCTAATTAGGAGCTGATTGATTTCTTTAAAGAGTGGCATTCTATGTCCAATATCTCGATCGAAGTACGAAGGTCAGGTTGTCTCTTGCCTGCTCATGGATTCAGCAGGTAGTTTAAAAGGTTGACCTATTTGGGAATCTCCGGATCTATGCTTATTTTCAACTCCCCGAAGCATTTCGTCGCTTGCTACGCCCTTCCTCATCTCTGGGTGCCTAGGTATCCACCGCAAGCCTTTCCTCTTTTGAACCTCGCCTCCGTGGACGAACCTTGAGGAGGAAACCTTGGGTTTTCGGGGCATTGGATTCTCACCAATGTTTTCGTTACTCAAGCCGACATTCTCGCTTCTGCTTCATCGACCCCCGCACTCATTCAATTATTCTATTCCGAGAAATCCGGACTACAATCTTCAGACAGAGGGTCCCTTCGATAAACTACTTGTCTCATTGGGAATACCCTCTTATGGAGAGCTAGATTCCGTAGTGGAGTTGACTTAGCTAAATTAGCAACTTATCAATCTGCTGTAGCTTTTCAAATCCACTCTAACCGAACTATGTTAATTATGGAATATCGCCTCGTAACCTTTTATTTCTCCCATCGATCGAATCGAGGAGGTCAAGTTTCGAGAGCAGAGCCTCTCGCTTCTGATTATCAGTCATATCATCGTGCTCCATGGTTAGAAACTCTAAGGGGCCCCAACGGTTTGGACTTGAGTAGGTTGAAAAAAGACTAATGGGTGTAAAGAAATAGTACGCCCCTCTACTAAAGTGGGTTGAAAGACCTATATGCCTAATCTATTCAGGGTAGGTGCTTTATTTAACAATACAGGATGTCCCTGCATAACTTCTTGAAGTATTCCCCATACAATGGGTTCTTTTTCTCAAATTTTCCTTTTAGCAATCCTTACATTAGAAGTGGCGTGTTTCGTGATTAAATAGCGAATTACAATTTTTTTTATTGCAGTAGTGAACTACTCTTAAATCGGTATTATCTCCCCCCCCCCTTCAGTGGCATAATAAAAATTGATAAGGTAGCATTTCCATTTCTTCTTCAAAAAAAAAGATAATGAAAAAGATTTCTACATATCCGACCAAATCGATCAAGAATATCCCTTCTCTTTTTCGTAAGACTGAGGTGTAGGTAGGGCTAAAAAAGCAAAAAAAAAGAGTCAAATCGCACCATCTCTATAATATGTAAATGTCTTTTTTTCTCCTGAGGTTGTCGGAATTATTCACAATAAAATATTGGCTACAATTGAATGCGAGAAATCTTTCTCTATGTCAATTCAAAACAAAACAAACAGACGGGTCAGCACCTCCGAAAGAAAGGGAGGGAGGACTTCAGGAATCGTACGGAAATGTAACTCGGTATTCAAACAACTATTCAGAGTTCCTAGAGCTCCTTGTACGGCCTGTTGGAAAACCCGCTGTGGGCTCCATAGCAGGAAATTATATATTCTGTCAAAGAAAGTCCCTCGCGTAAATTGCTTTGAATAGGTAAATCAAAATTCCTTCCTTTTAGGTGGTCTAGGTGGCTGGGATACTATGCCCTTCTTTTTAGAGGCTCAAAGACGAGTACGATCCATACTAGATCTGACCAACTGCCCATCCTACCTCCTCTACCTTTTTGACAGCCCATCTTTTTGTCTCAGTAGAGTCTTTCAGTGGCATGTTTCAGTCCTCTTCCCCATTACTTAGAAAAAGTGAGCCACCGGTTCAGGTACAAGATACTATCATTACCGCCTGGACAATTAGACAACCAACCCGTAATCGCAACGACCCAATTGCACACATAAAAAAATCCGGTCAAATTTTCATTGTAAATATGAATTCCTTTGTTATAAGAGCAGCGCGCCTTGTTAATTGCTCGTCACGTAAGTGAATTTACAAATAGGGAGCCCAGGTGCCCAACAAGTGAACTATTTCCTCCTTCAGGATTCTTTTTCGTGATTTCCATCGTAAGAAGGTCGACTTGTAGAAGTCTAAAAATGGGGAGCAAAGGAAGAGGCTGATGTTGAGCCGGGTGATGAAGCAACTTCACTGCAACAAGAAGTCTAGTGAGCGGTTGACATGGTGGAAGGTCGTTCTACCTTTCCCTGTGCCAACAAAGCAGGCATACTTGATTGCCTCTTTGGGGCTCGTGAGAGACATTCATATTATTGCGTTCTGTGATCGTAGATCGTCAGGAAAAAGGAAATATAAATTTCTCCATTCATTGAACCCTAGTTCGGGACTGACGGGGCTCGAACCCGCAGCTTCCGCCTTGACAGGGCGGTGCTCTGACCAATTGAACTACAATCCCCGCGTTTTTAGAAGAATTTTTTATGGAAGAAGAGCAAGTTTTTTCTTTGATGTTCACCAAAACAACTCTTTTTTGTTCTCTGGTCCTTCACTAACCGGGGCTAAAAGTCCTGAAATCGAAAATGAGGCCCGCGCGACGGGCTATTAGCTCAGTGGTAGAGCGTGCCCCTGATAATTGCGTCATTGTGCCTGTAATAAATAGAGAACTGGATCATGTCACATGACTTATTCCATTTCTACTCTATGGGATCTTACGGAGCCTGTTCATGGATGACATGGTTGCCTAGCGGGAAGAGGAGGGAAACGGATACTCAATTTAAAGTGAGTAAACAGAATTCCATACTTGATCTCATAGATCCCTAGAATTTCATGTGATTCAGTAAACAGAATATAGATTCCATGATTGCTAGATCGATCCATAGGGATTGATGAAGAGTGAGCTGATAATGGAACGGAGATTTTTTGAATAGAATGAACGACCGTAACGGATGTTGGCTCAATCCGAAGGACATTATGCGGAAGCTTTGCAAATTTATTATGAAGCTACGCGACTAGAAATCGATATCAATTTTGATACATATAAGGTGTCCTACGGATAATGCAAATCGAATGAAAAATAGAAAAGTTTTTTCTTGATCATTTATCAACCCTTTCCTGTTTCTTAAATGGAATATTCCAGCAGGAGCAACCGAACCATCTTCTCGTTGTCCTTCCATTCTTCTGACGCCTAAACTAGATTACTCTTCTTCTTCCTATGATAAAGCGGGGGCTGAAAGGGACTCTTTAAAGTACTTCAACGTTATCACTGGACTTTCGTGTCAATCCAACTGGAGGAGGGAAATCAGGAGAATAAAGAAGTCTTGCACGAGAGCGGCCTCTTTCATCTACCTTTATCCTTGGAAGCTCAGGCAGAAGCCCGTTTACTTATGTTTTCTCATATGAATCTCTTATCTCCCGCTATTGGGGATCCTATTTGCGTACCAACCCAAGACATGCTTATCGGGCTTCCAAAAAAAATTTAAAATGGGTAAAAGCCGGGAAGTTTTATATTTTTATATTATGAACCTTCGATTCTCAAATTTAAATTCTTCTACATTGAATATATGAGTAAAGGATCTATGGATGAAGATACAAAAAAGAACCCAGGGTTCTAGCCCATTCCCATTCCTAAATCAATAATTCGTAGTGCTTTTGCCTTTCTTGCGTACTCCTTCGCTATCCTTGTTTCTATTTCTATTGCATTCTATCTCATCGTATCACATTCTGTTCTACGATTGCACTTCGACAACAACGTTCGACTTGCATGTGTTAAGCATATAGCTAGCGTTCCTTCTGAGCCAGGATCAAACTCAGATTTTGAATATGATTAGGCAAGGGGATTGATACCGAGAAAGATTTCTTCTTATTATAAGACGTGATTTGATCTGCATTTCGCAGATGTTCAATCTTGCGAGGCGTATGAGCCAGATTTTTAGTACTCTCCCGACCTGTTAGAGGCCACCCTAATAAGCGGAGATTGCCGGGAAAGAAAATGATCTATTTGATACTATGGATGACTGGTTACGAAGGGACCATTTCGTTTTTGTAGGATGGTCTGGCCTAGAACATTTCTTCCCTTAAGCGTAAGCGTAAAACCGAAGATTGTGAGGCGTTTCCACCACATAATAAGAAACTAGAATTAGATCTTGGAAATGATCGACTCCAATAGATGCTCATCATAATTTTTATTCAGCGGCCGTGGTTATTGGCAAGAACTCATTGAATCTATCGTTTGGGCTCATAACAAATTAAAAGTTGCTCCTGCTACTTAGCATCTTAGGAAGCGACTTGAGCCCTGTTTCAAATGGGGGGAAACAAATAAATGAAAAAATAAAATTGGGAAAATAGAAATACTTTTTCTTGGGTAAAGGAACAAATAACTCGATCGATTTCTGTATCGATCATGATATACTTAATAACTCGGACATCTATTTCAAATGCATATCCCATTTTTGCGCAGCAGTCGAAATATAGTTGTGTTGAGTTAGGTTGAAGATTTTTTACCAGATTTTAAAAATGAGTGAAAAAGATACCACGAGCACGATCTTTTTCAATAAAATCATCGCGCAATAAATCAACAAAACCTAAAGTCATTTCGCGTTCCTCAGTTGCAGGGTTTGCTGGCCCGAAATTGACTTGGCTTCGCCAGAAGGCCTCATCTCCAAAGCCCGGCTCGTGAAAAAGGTATGATAGGACAAGTGAAGGACCGATTCCCCATAATAGGTTAGACCGCGCCAATATCAATTCTTTTTATTCCAAGGCGAAGATTGAAACATAGCTCTTAAATTTGGTTGGACCATAAACATCCACCCAAGCACAATTATCACAAAGCCCCTTCTTGCTCTTATTCTTATTCTTATTCTTATTCGGTGGAATACAAGAGTTCTGAAGCTCCTTTCTTTCTCTGGTCTGGAGGAGGTCAATCAAAAAAATGACTCAATCAAAGATCCAACTGATCCCCACGCCTGTATTGCAAATATGCAGTCACGAATAATCCACTAATTCTTCCTCCGCTTCTGGTAAATCAAAGGGTAATCTTTCACATTCTGCCAAAGAAGAAATTAAAAAAACCAGAAAACCTATAGGCTGACGCCAAATATTCCATCCAAAAAAAACCGTATTGCATGGAACAAAATCCACATTACTAGTTCTCAATTATGAGTAACTTGCAGGATGAAAGATTCTTATTATTGTTAGCACCTCTGCTCTATCTGTCTCGTCGTGATCCAAGCGGGTTCAAGTGCTTGAAGAGCATATCTACCAAAACAAATACGATTGCCTCAGCAGGTCAACGATCAGCAGTACTGAGCTACGGAAAGTCTATCGAATTATAGCTAGCCAAGTGATTGATATTATACCTCCCGGACCAGAACTTCTTGTTTTAGAGGGGGAATCCATCAAGCTTGATCAACCATTAACAAGAAATCCTAATGTGGGAGGTTTTGGTCAGGGGGGGCTCGAACCCGCAGCTTCCGCCTTGACAGGGCGGTGCTCTGACCAATTGAACTACAATCCCCGCGGGGTGTATGGCATACCCATTCTTAAATAGAACCATAAGAACATCATAGTTCCCACCGCTATTTCAAAACCGTACATGAAAACTTAGCTTCATACGGCTTCTCTATGATCTGAAAAAGGAAAGGACTATTTTGTTCATAGCCCCTGGGGCGTAGATAGAATTAGATAAAATAAAATAGATTTGAAAGTCCTAAATTAGACCAAAGGGATGGATATTAAATGATAGGAAGTGCTAGGAAGTGAAATAGAATGAAATAGAGCCACTTTGGGCTTCCCTATGAAATGAGGCATGGCCTCCGCGGATATCTTTGCTTCGGAACAAAACCCTGCAATCAAATAGATTGTCCCAAGGGCGCCATATTCTAGGATCCCAAGTTATGCTATTGAAAATTCATTCCTCTAGCAGTTCCGGTTTGAGCATTCCGTTCCCTTTTTCAAACTCCACTTCTTTGATCGATTATATATTGAATCCCTTTTCTAAGCAATACCGCTCTGTTATTGGTCTATTATATACTAAATACTAAACTAAATACTAAACAGATACAGATCAAAGGGGTATCCTCTGGCATTAGAAAATATTCATCTTGACAAGAAATTATCAAGGAAAGGCAATTCTTGCATCAAAAGGCACTTTTTTTTGAAGAAGAAATGGAAATGCTACCTTATCAATTTCTGGCAAAATTATTTCTGTTTTCATCCGCAATGAAGCTTATACCACCACTTAGTCAGTAAGGCCTGATTCAAAAAAAGATCAATCACCCCCTTCCCTAATTCAATGGAAAAGGGGGAATTGCCCCTTTTCCTTATTGTATTATACCTTAATATATATATTCTAGATATATAGAATGGACGAATCTCGATATAAGTAGTTAAACAGTTAACTAGACTAAACTTTTTATCATAGTACTTTAAGAAATTAAGCGGGCGAGGTTTTTGAACTCCTATATAACAGAGTTTCATTGATGCCAAAGGGGGTTTTCCTCAAACGATTAAAACCAGAATAAAATAAAAAAAATACTTTTATATTTTGGCTTCCTTATTGCTTATGCTGTCAAATTGCCGATTATACCCCTACATACGTTGTTACCAGATACCCATGGGGAAGCACATTATAGTACATGTATGCTTTTAGCGGGAATATTATTAAAGATGGGAGCATATGGATTGATCAAATCAAGCAGAAGAACATTTCTGCTTCTCACTTTGGGCAATTAGCAATAATCTTTCTATGGACGTCCGGAAATCTGTTTCATGTAGCTTGGCAAGGAAATTTTGACTTTTTCACTATTTTGAAATAAGAAAAAGATCCAAATGTAAAATGCAAAGGTCGTCTTACTACCGACCAACCATTACAGAGGCTTTTTCCTCGGTTCAATACATAATGACCGAGGCCAACTTTTTTCCATTGATCATTATTCTATTTATTCTGACCTAGCCATAAACGATGGATACTAGGTGCTATGCGACTTGACCCATGCAGTGCTATAGCTAACGTGCTAAGTATCCCGCTTGCTACGCCCTTCCTCGTCTCTGGGTGCCTAGGTATCCACCGCGAGCCTTTCCTCTTTTGAACCTCGCCATTAACGAAGCGAAGAAAAGGCTGGATCAAGAAAATGGGGGTACTAGGAGCCCTCTGCCCCACGCATCTAACCAGCTTGCGTGGTTCAGCGGTTCCACCGACTTCTTGGTTCAGGGTTTTCCGTTTCCGAAGACTAGTAAAATAGGCGGATTCTCGAACCCCAAGGATTGTTTATCTTGAAAAACAAATATTTCTCGATGTAAGAAAAAAAATCTTTTTATAGATTATTTCTCTTAGTACTATTATGTACAGAAGGGAGGAGCCGTATGGTACCTGTACCCAAAACTGACACAGGTGGGTAGGTAGAGAATACCTAGGGGCGCGAGACAACTCTCTCTAAGGAACTCGGCAAAATAGCCCCGTAACTTCGGGAGAAGGAGTGCCCCCTCACAAAAGGGGGCCGCAGTGACCAGGCCCGGGCAACTGAAGGATTTCTAGGGCAATGCCCCTTGCTCTTCCCACTGAAACAAGAAAAAAAGGATTTGCAATCCAGCAAGAAAACGGATGCGCTAACGCGCAACGGCTTTCGCGCTAGTTGCTCAATCCGTTGCTTGTTTTGCTCTAACCAGCTGAGCTACCAGAACCACTTGCCTAAAGTCTCTTTATCTTTAAGAAGTTTTAGTATTTTTTTATTTTTATAAGTATAACTTCAAATTTAGAACTAGTTAATAGCTAAGATTAATAACTAATATCTGAGATTTTACGGATTTCCTATACTATATAGAAATATCATAGATAGAATAGACATATAGAATTTTTGGTCGGCAAATTCGAAGGAATCATTGAGTGAAAAAGGAGCCTTTTTGGAGTGACATAGCCTTTTCTCTTTGATCCCATGAGGGATCAAATCAAGTCCGTCTACTTGAAAGCGAAGTACTTCAGCGAGTAGTAGTTCATAATGTTGGTTTATAATACTTCAGGAGCTAATGAAACTATTTTGGTAAAATTCAATCCTCTCAATTCCTCGGCAATCGCTCCAAAAACTCGAGTTCCTTTTGGATTGCCTTTTTGATCAATTATAACCGCAGCATTGTCATCATAGCGGATTATTATACCGCTCATCATGAATTCTTTCTATATTTTATTAAATCGAGGAAAACACGAATTTAGCTGTGAAATAACTTTAATCTCCATCTTGAAGCCGAGTCTCTCTGTCTTCTTATTTTATATAAAGATATAGAGAATAACTCGATCGTCGAATTTGGAGATTATTTTCTTCTTGCAAGAGATCCTGCGGGAAAAGTGTTGCTAAATTTCTTCCTTCGGCCATCGCCTCTTGGTTGGTTTTTCTCCGCAAGCAGAGCAAGCTAGTTCACATCCGATGGAAGGGCAGAGCTTTTTTTTTGGTTTTTTCATATTTTCATCAAAGAGTTGAACAATGAAGATAGATGGCAAGTGCCTGATCGATTTGATCAGGCCGTGTAGGAACAAGGTTCAAATCGTTCGTTCGTTAGGATGCCTCAGCGGGTTTTGGTCCCGTTACTCAGAGGTTCGAATCCTTCCGTCCCAGATTGTTTCTGATGAAACAAACGGTGAAATCATATAGTATTCCGTATGAGACAAAAGTTTATTATTTTCACTCCAAAAAGCTGGAAAAAAGAGCAAATCTCGAATAGCCTAACTTGTTTTTTTGCCCTGGACTTTTCTTTTATCGTAATTTCACTTGGGTAGGCCAAGATAGTCAGGTTATACTATATATCAGAGCAAATTTCCTTTTTTTATTCAAGATATTTAATTTATAAATTCTAGGCCACTTCATGACTGTCTGAAAAAAGAATCATTCCAGTGGTCAGATGCTCAAATTGAGGCCTTCACAACATTGAAGAATTGTCTGGTCATCCCAAATTCATCAGTTACATTAGGAATTTCCTGAAAAAAAGTCTTATGTGTATTGGATCCGCTCTTCTTAAGAAGACCCCTTGGTCCCCACAACGAAGTTCCTCCATAGAGAACCCAACTGCACAGCACCATCGCAAAGGTTTCTTCGTAACTCGCGTTCTGCTTCTTAGGGCGATGAAATCGTTCATATGGGATCGTGCATGGCAGCTGGTATAGATGATGATGAAAGGCGGGCCGCTTGAACCGGGACCTATTCTCATAATAGGCAGCAAGCAAAGCTAAATAGGAAAGGGGGCGACTGATGACTGCCTTTTTCGTCAGAAATTAGGTAGAAGGTGTTTTTTCTTAACTCTTTCTAGGCCTCATCTTGATTGGACTTCATCAGCTCTTGTCATTCAGCTTCCTCTCTCCTCTCTCATCTTGTCTCTCCGTAGACGGCGGTAAAAAGTAAACAGACTTAAAGCAGAAGGAGAGTGCCGAGAAGATTCCACTTATTCTAGATTAAAAACAGTTCAGGACCAGGTACGCCGACCACGATATTTGGAGTTTGCAGTAGGCCGACCTTGACCCCTGTTATTTTTGGGTCATATCTAGTATTCAGAGTTTGCCTCGATTCTTGGATTACTTGAGTCATTTATGGGTTTACTTGGCTGCTCCGCAACATGTTGGTTACTTGATCCTTCGCTTTGTTTACTTGGGAGCCCAATACTTATTGGTTGGGAAAATTACCTTCAAAGGAAAAAAAGATCCACCGAATAGGTATTGATCCAAATACCTCGAGATGGATTGTGATACATATTCATTAATAATATTTATTCATCTAAGTGGATAAATCTATAATATAAATATAGAGGCACTTCTTTTTCTTTTTAAAGAAGTCCCTTATCTTTCTTTCATAAAAAGGAATGAATGGCTCGGCTAGATGGAATAACCGAGCCAGAACAGAAAAAAAGTAGAACAGGTATAAATAAGAAAATCTTAGTTAAGAGGGTTCATGTAAAGAACAGGTTCCAAATCATGATCGAGGAAGGTAATCAAAAAAGAGAGAAGACGAGTTCTTCTTTCTTTTATCACTTAGGAGTCGTGCGAGATGAAAGTCTCATGCACGGTTTTGCATGGGAGGTGTTTGGGTTTTGCAAAACTCCATAGACATGCAGAAGAGAAATGATATCCCCACTCCGACCAAGATAGAACTTTTACCAAAAGTTTACTGTGATCTTTTTGTTCAAGGCCTCTGCCCTCCCTCTCTATCTATCGAAGAGATGGAAGGGCAGAGCTTTTTTTTGGTTTTTTCATCTTTTCATCAAAGAGCAATGGGTATATTTATTACATTAACTAAAGCTTATTTATTTCTCTTCATTTCTATCACAATAATATGGACTTTACCGAGGATGAGAATGGATCAGTTATTAAATCTTGGATGAAATTGGAAGAAAACCGTAGCGAAACGGTTGAACCTTAGCGATGTATTTTGGGTTCATTACAACCTTCTCCTATTCAGATTCGGAGAATAGGAACGAAGTAGCTCGCCTAAAGAGGAACTAAAATTCTTCTTTACTTCGATCAAGAAACTAGATTCTCAATAGAGGCTACAATGGGCGGGACAAAGGGTCGCGATCTCGCGAGGGTGAGCTAACTCCAAAAACCCGTCCTCAGTTCGGATTGCAGGCTGCAACTCGCCTGCATGCAAAATTTATTTGTTACTGAAGAGAAAACCGTTCCAGCTGTTCCTGAATAGCTTCCTTCAAAAGGATTTCCACTTTCTCGTGTTCTAACATAGAGTAGAATTGAACATTGAAAAGATTAGTTGACAACAGTTTATTCCAAAAAAAATTAAAATGGGTAAAAGCCGAGAAGTTTTATATTTTTATAGATTTAGGAAGTTGGTAAAGACCCACCCCTTGTTTAAGTCAGAATGAGTCCCCGAGACATTGGGCTTTGATCACCGAGGAATAGAGACTTTACAAATAAAAGCAGGGGATTGGGATTCCATTGCTGTCATTTTATATGTATATGGTTACAATTATTTACGCTCCTATCAGCCAAAGAGGAATTCTTCCAGTAGTATCGGCCATTTCCCCTACTTTCCTCCACATTTTATCAATTAGTCATGCTATGGGGTACCTTTCAAGTGTACCAAAAAGTTCTTTGTTAGTAAGGAATCAAATGCTGGAGAATTCATTTCTAATAGATACTCGAATGAAAAAATTCGATACCATAGTCCCTGCTACTCTCTTCGCCTAAAAGTGAATTGCATTGAGTGGCTCTTTCTAAAAGGCGTGAATGCCAATCAAATAAACCCTATCCTTATGGAGAATAGAGATCCAGGCTGGTCAAACTATAGGATTCCCATTCACTTAGTAAACTTATTGGACAGACGGGTCAACCACTTGACCGAGGGGAGTAAGGTTCGTCACCACAGTCCCGATAGAAGGTCGAGTTTAAAAACAAACCGAAGACAAAGCAACAAATGAAAGGAATAAGAAAGAAATAAGAAAGAGATTATTCCCCTAGAGCTTGTCCAGTACCACCAGTACTCAAAATGCATCTCCGCGCGTCTACCTGGCGCTTTTATTAGCCGCCTTGCATGCAAGCGAAGCGTCACCAAAAAGAAGGAGAAAGGCATTCAGGCACCGCAAATCCAAGAAACTCTGAATACAGGCCGGCACGAAAAGCGAAATGACCAAAGGGATTGGGCTCAAATTGTATCCTTTTCCTTCTGCTTGGACACAAAGAGATATGAAGTATTTGACTAAGACTGGATTTCATTCCAATTTCCTATTTCTGGCATATGTTGATTGAGTCCCGGGTATAGCTCCCTCACTCGCTCTACTTTGAATCACGAATTAGCGTATGAAAAGCGGTGATCTTTAGTATCCGTAGGCAGCATAGGGGAGAAAAGCACTACACCTAGAATTAGGAATCAACAAGAGAAAAACTTTGTTAGAAATTACCCACTGAGTTCAAATCCGAGTTAGGAAATTAGACTCTGCGATATCGACCGACGCGACGCTATACCGGAAAGACTAAAGAAAGCTATGTATTTTAGAAATTTATAATTCTTCCGTTTTACTGGATGGAATTTTAACCAATTAGGTTTCTACTAACTAAAACTAGGAAGTCAGAGTTTTTCCATCCAAAAAAGCCTTTCTAGTTTAAGATCTACATTTCTAGATATTATGGTAGTTCGACCGCGGAATTTTTTTGTTTCGGTATCTCTGGAATATGAGTGTGTGACTTGTTAGAATTGATCCTATTGATAATGCACGTTTTAGTTTACGGAAGAGTGCAGGTAGAATAACAAAAGGGGTTAAGCCCTAAAGAACTAGCTTCCTGGAAAAAACTCACTCGAACACCGGCTTTCAGGGGATTCCCCCACTTAAGAATAAAGCATGTTATACCTCTATTCTTTTTTCTATTAGCCTTTGTTTGGCAAGCTGCTGTAAGTTCAGGATGGATTGGTGTGGTTCCTCTATGCCTAGGACACCAGAATATCGAACCATGAACGAGGAAAGGCATGAGATAAATATTGGCTAGTAATTATGGTTCGTTTACACTAACACCTAAATGATTACATAAAATAAAACCTTCATTTCATGAAGGTTTTTACTTACTACTTTGTGTGCTTTTTTATTATTCCTTGGTGCAGTTGCGAAATCCGCACAATTCCCTCTTCATGTATGGTTACCCGATGCTATGGAAGGACCCACTCCTATTTCGGCTCTAACTGGAATAAAAGAATTAGTAGATCTGTTCCGCCCAAAATGGGAATGGGCGCTAGGGTTATGAACTCATTAGACAATGGACGCTTTTCTTTCATATTTTATTCATTCTTTTGTTTATTTTTCTTCTTCCGAGAAAAAACTGTTAGACCAAAACTCTTTTAGGAAATCAAAAAATCCAGATACAAATGTGCATTTTTTGTTGGGGATTCCCTGGAATAAAACGTCGCATCTTCCTTCGATTCCTTATGCGGGATATCCAATCAATTAGAAAGCCCTTTATCAGATTTGAACCGATGACTTATGCCTTACCATGGCATTACTCTACCACTAAGTTAAAAGGGATTTTTTATTTAATTAAAAAATTAGCCACGTCTGGCCCGTCTTGGTCTCGCTCACTTCGCCCGCCTATCATATCGGCTCGGCTTCGTCCGTCAATCGCTAAGAGCAGCCAACAACTTAACTTGCAGGCTTTCAAACCTGCTCATACGGTAATGGCGAGGGGTTTTGCGGATCCCTCAGGAATGTCATCAAAGCCAGGTTCTCCAATCATAAAAGGGAATGATACCCTGGGATGGATGTAAAGCCAAGCAAATTGCTTCCGCGCCGAGAACCGAAGATTGTGTGGGTTGTAAGAGATGTGAATCTGCCTGCCCGACAGATTTTTTAAGTGTCCGCGTTTATTTAGGGCGTTTTTTCCTAAAGCAAGTTCGCCCCCAACTGTAGCAGCTCCTTCTGCTAAAATTTGTCCTTTTTAATGGATTTACCCCGTGGAACCCGAGGAAGATTGGGCATTGGGTTCATCTTGTTATTGACCATCCCTTTTCAACACATATCTTTTAGTATACGTCTTTTTTAGTTGCTTAAAGATTTCAGACAAAAAAGGATATATAGGGAATAGATAAATTCCACCCGCCCAAGTAGAGAACTGTTACAAATAAAGAAGAAACTAATAAATTTAGGTAAGAAACAAGATAAAATAAAAAGGATCGACGCGGAAAGTTCCGATTGAAATAGGATCTAAACAAGGAAGAGCACTTGCCATTCGTTGGTTATTAGAAAGAATAGACAGGAGGATTGCCAGGATGGTCCGCATAGGTGCATATCTGTAGGTTTCAGCACGGGATTCCAGATCGTTGGTACCCTTTTTTTTCTTTTTATCAATGGGTTTAAGATTCATTAGCTTTCTCATTCCTTTAATAGAATTTATAGACCTGTCAATTTCCTCCTGTGTACTGCCCAACAATTACCTTACCCCACCGCCCCTCCTTTTAAGGAGGTTTCAGAGCACCCAGTCATGGCTCGTCACAAGAAAGGATTGACGGTCGAGTGACTGGCGCATCGCATCTAATCTCTCATGTCAATGAGTCAGGTAGAAAACAGCTCCAAATGAATCAGTGATTTCCCTTTATTCTTGGTTTATAGAGAATCAAAGATGGAAATTTCTTTTACCTATTTCCCTGGGCAATCTCTTATTAACAACCTCTTCTCAACTTGTTTCACTATAAATAAGATAATACAATAATAGTAAGAATATTCTTGATTGGAGCTGAGCTAACCATAGCCCAAAGTCGTATCTCTTTGGTTAATAAAATCCAAAAGGTTTATCGATCCCGGATCACCAGCTAAGGCCCCTAAATGACCGCTCAGTGATAAAGGCCGTGGGGGTGCAAAGAAAGCCAGGAGGTTTGCCTAGAAGCAGCCACCCTTTAAAGAGTGCGTAATAGCTCACTAATCGAGCGCCCTTGCGCTAAAGTAAAATACACATAGAGGAAAAAAGAAAAAAGGATCCTAATCCTAGGGTTAATCAATTTTAGCTAGTTGATGGGAAAATACATTTTTTTCTGTCCCTTATCTTTCTTTCATAAAAAGGAATGAATGGCTCGGCTAGATGGAATAACCGAGCCAGAACAGAAAAAAAGTAGAACAGGTATAAATAAGAAAATCTTAGTTAAGAGGGTTCATGTAAAGAACAGGTTCCAAATCACGATCGATTCCCTTTTCAGATCTACTAATTCTTTTATTCCAGTTAGTAAGAGGGATCTTGAACTAAGAAATAGACCTAGCAGCTAAAAGAGGGTATCCTGAGCAATTGCAAGAATGGGGAGATAGAAAAAGACGAATAAGAAAAGTTTTTTTGATTAGACGCATGCAATTGGCGAAACATTTTATACAAACAAATGTAGAACCAGAATGGATGATTTTGTGCTTATTGGTTTCCATTTGGGTTGTAGATGTAACCAACCCGCTATTAAGGACAGCGTAGAAAGAAATAATAGTTAATGGATTTTATAGGAAAAAGATCCATTTTAACGAATCACACGTAGAGATATTGCTAGCACACAAAAAGTTAATGGTATGTGCAGTTTTGGATCTTTATTGGTAGCCAGTCTTTCACTTCTGCCTCTCCACTCCCATGCCTTCAGAAATCTTGGTATCCAAAGAAAGGTCCCTAAGGGGCATTCTTTTTTTTTCAATCTAAGATTCAAGAAGGGACTCCATGAAAGAATATCAAGACTTACTAATTATTATACATTTTTTTGAAATAGATGTCCGAGTTATTACGTATATCATGATCGATACAGAAATCGATCGAGTTATCTGTTCCTTTACCCAAGAAAAAGTATTTCTATTTTCCATGTCCAATCGCAGATCCCTGGATGATCCTATTTGGTCAAATACCTAACGAAAAATTACGATTTTCCTTTCATTAAGGTATGAGGGCTTCTTATTCCACAAGAACAAAATGAAAACTATACTAAACTAAAGAAAACATAGGATAGAGATCCTAAAATCTAAACCCGCGGAGAACTTTTGTTTGTTCGCCTTCTAACAGGCCTACTGACCTGCCGGTGAAAAGCCGGTTACAAAACAAATAATAAGACATAGTGAAAAAGCTGAAGCAAGTTTTCAAGAAACTGCTCGAGTTTTAGCAAAAGCTGCCCTACGAGGTCGCATTGATTGGTTGAAAGGCTTGAAAGAAAACGTAGTTCTGGGGGGAAATCAGTGATTCATTGTTAGAAAGAGGGCTGAGCTATAAAATCTATAAAATGGAGCTTGATCGGTAGCTTCGGCCTCCCAAACCCAAATTACGTCAAGGTATTTGTGCAAATAGATATAATAGTTGCAGAAACTATCCAAATCTAAAAGTAAATTACAATAATAATAATAATTTCTTTTTTTCTATTTCCCATTATTAGATAGTGGGCATAAATCTCATGATAAGTCCCCAAAGATTCATATTGAACTTCAATAGGAACTTCTCTTGAATAGAGGTAGTCAAATTGGATCAGTGATCGATTTCTAGGTTTCGTCGTAAACCTAATTGGTTACTTCCAGTTACGTAAATAAATAACCTTGGGCCATCGACATCATACGCTCTACTGAAATAGATTTCGCAGAAAACCAGCTATATCCGATCTTCTTCTCTTTAATTCAAATTTATTACTTAAACCGCTTTTTTATTTGGATATGGGGGTGACAAGAGATTATTTACTCCTTATTTCACAAGTGGGTATGGGTCAGCAATGACCCCAATCGAATTATTTGGGCCTACTCGTTATCAATAGAAATAGAAACAAGGATAGCGAACGGGTTACCTACTCCTAAGGGTCAAAGCAAGCCCTTCAATTCAATTCTTTATTCTTGCGCCTGCTTTCTTCTTCATTTATTGCAGCAGCTAGTCTCCCTTTTCCAAATTCGATTATAAGTGAAGTGAGTTATGTTTCAAGAAATTCCATCCATTTGACTGATTTTTTTCATCTCAAAACCATTGATGCTGACATGTCACTGCCCAAGTGATTTTCCTGCATGGTTCTAGGAACCAAAAGAAGACTTTGGGTAGAGACCCCAGTAGTCCTAGCCGTAAACGATGGATACTAGGTGTTGTGCGACTCGACCCGCGCCTTCAAAAAAGTAGTTTTGTTGCTTGCGCTTTAATTTAGGAGTTTCAACTTAACGATTTCTATTCACAGGCTGCAAAATTCAGAACAAATTGGAACCGTTAACTAGAATTCTCATTTCTTCACATGTACCCACAGTCGCATTCAAGTAATGCCCCTTGATTTCACCGGTTTCGGCCTGTGATTTATAAATAGCTTCGGCACAAAAGACAAAATGAAAGATGTACAATCCAATTTCTCGATTCAATAGAAGCCCAAAGAGGTGCATATGGTACCCAAATAAGAATAGGATAGATATGTCAAAAGCAGGTGTATTGAAATATAAACATAAAAATGAAGATAGAGGATAGGCTCATTACTTAAAAAAAGATATGGAAATAGCTATAGAAAAAAAATGACTGATTTTTTTCATCTCAAAACCATTGATGCTGACCTGTCACTGCTCAAGTGATTTTCCTGCATGGTTCTAGGAACCAAAAGAAGACTTTCGGTAGGTCAACGATAGATTCTATGTCTATAATGGAACGTAGGTTCTTTTTAGGAGGAAAGCTTAGAAGGATTCTTTTCTTGTTACTAATAAAAAATCAAAAAGTTTAGCCTACATTCTTCCTTAGATCCCTTCTTTTACTCCGATAGTATTGCGGATCACAATCGATGCAAAGAAAATGAATGCATTTCCATACTATAATAAAAAGGTAAGTGTAATAAATAGAGAACTCCTAATTTTTCTATAATCAACATGTTTTCTTTTTTTTGCATTTTGGATTTTAGAACATATACGTAAAACACAATCTACTAAATTAATTTTCTCTACCCCTTCTTACCCTGAAAAAGCAGGGTCACCTTGTGTCCTTAAACCTATGCAATAGCTAAATGATGGTGAGCCATATCGTCAGCCACAAACTTTTTTTCCTTAAATGGGAGCAGAGCAGGTTTGAAAAAGGATCTTAGAGTGTCTAGGGTTGGGCCAGGAGGGTCTCTTAACGCCTTCCATGTCTAGATATAGAGATAGATGATGATAGAGATGTAGATCTTTATATAGATAGATCCTTTGAAAAATTTCTATTGATCCGCTTTCAAGATCTATGAACAAGAGAGATCCAAAAAATCTACATGATTTCTGTTTTCTCTTTCTTTTCCTTTTTGTTTGTTTCGAGAAAGATATCGTCCGATTCGCCTTCTATTGATTCTTTTCCGATTATTCAAAGTCAAGTCAAGTCAAGCATATGGGCTTTTCCTAGTGAAAGCAAAGTCAAGCAAGCAGCAACATTGGTGACTTTATTGAGTCTTGTCCTAGTTGATCTGGAAATGCTCGAAGAAGCCTTTGACTCATCCAAAGTTTGATTCAGAGGGAGAAGAAGCGGCAGAAATTAGAACAAAAATATCATTTGATTCATAGGAGACATCCCTATTTTCCCCCGGGGGTCTTAATTACCACTGCTTAGCTTTAAATTTGCCTCTTCTGCAAATGAATTTCCATATAGGCATTATATAATGTGCCTGCAGATATTGATTATTCCGACAGCAACAAAAAATCTTCGTCGCATATGGGCTTTTCCTAGTGTTTTTTTGGAACTGCCATTCAAAAAGGAAATTACTTTTTTCTAGTTGTATGTGAAAGACGAGGATGATCCACTGGATTCATTGCAACATCATGAACAATGGGGCATCTGCCTAAGCCTTTTTTGAAACATTTCCGGTTGTTTTGGTAGATGAGGAGGGAATTGTTAGAGCAGACGTTCCTTTTAGAAGAGCAGAATCCAAATATAGTGTTGAACTGACTTTTTCAATCCTTTCGACCTTGGTTCCATAGGAGCAAGTCAGAAAGGTTGAGAAATAGAACCATCTGATTTGATTCGAAATAATAAATAACAACCCATAAATCAAAGAGAAATAACGATAAAAAATCTAAAGTGAAGACAATCGCTTATAAAAAGAAACATAATTTTGTATTTTTCCTGATCAGAAAAATACATGAAAAAGAAAGGAGGTAGAAATTTTTTTGGATTTATGGTTAAAGAAGAAAAAGAAGAAAACAGGGGTTCTGTTGAATTTCATGTATTCAGTTTCACCAATAAGATACGGAGACTTGCTTCACATTTGGAATTACACAAAAAATATTTTTCATCGAAAAAGTTAAAGAACCTTATAGACAGCCTAACATTCTTGCAGAATATATAGCTTTCCAATTAAAAAATAGAGTTTCATTCCGAAAGGCAATGAAAAAAGCCATTGAATTAACTAAAAAAGCAGATATAAGGGGAGTAAAAGTAAAAATTGCGGGTCGTCTTGTAGGAAAAGAAACTAAATTAACCAAACCAATAATTTTGTATTTGTAAATGAAGTGAGTCAAAGTTAAAAAACCCAACTCTGCCTTACGTAAAGTTGCCAGAGTACGATTAACCTCTGGATTTGAAACCACTGCTTATATACCTGGTATTGGCCATAATTTACAAGATGAGATCCAGCTCAAAGGTGAAGACCTCATTCTTTGAACCCTCCCGGGCAGTTCCTGTTCTAGCTTCTCTATCTCTAGCAAGTGATACGAACAACACAACAACATTTTGTTCATTCGGGTTTGATTGTGTCATAGTTCTATAGTTGGAATTTGGTTTATCGTTGGATGATCCCCTGCTTTTATTTGTAAAGTCTCTATTCCTCGGTGATCAAAGCCCAAAGATCTATGAGCCACCTCAGTATAGAGGCATTCGAGGTTTCATAGACAAAGGTTAGATAGATGGAAAAAGCTAGGTTAGATAGTAAGAACTTGGTAATTGAGGGTTGGCTAAAGTAGGATCTATGGTTCGGTTGCTTTTCTTCTCCTGATTTTCTGATCCAAATCTAAAGATAAGAATAAGTCAATCGCACGGACTAACACTAATCCTAGAATGCGCCATAGGAGAGGCAATTGCTAAAGAAAGTTTGATTCGATTTGAGTGTCCACTGATAATAGGTGCATAAGATAGGAATAGTTTTTTTGAATCATTGAGTTCATCACTCAACGTAGTCTAGCAGTTCAGTTCGACTCTATTTGAGAGACCTCGCTTGCTCTACACATAAAATTGGATTTCGAAGGTCCTTTTTTTCAGAATCCTCTATTTTTTTATTAATTTTATTTTGAGCTCTCAAAATATTGATATATACATATACAATCTCTACATAATGTCTCTCTCTCTATCTCTATATATTGTATATATAATATGTACATTATGCAATGGACCCATAATGGACAAAGGAAGAAATTTAGCAACACTTTTCCCGCAGGATCTTGCATTAAAGAAGAAAAGAAACTAATAGAAGTCGAAGACGCGGAATGATAGTGAATAGAGAGAAAGATTCTTCTGAGCAACTAGCGCGAAAGCCGTTGCGCGTTAGCGCATCCATTTTCTTGCTTGATTTTTATACGATTTTTTGAGCAACTAGCGTGAAAGCCCTTGCGCGTTAGCGCATCCGTTTTCTTGCTTGATTTTTATACAATTTTCTGAAGTGATCTGTCCAACTAAGTAGAAAAGGACCAAAAGCAAGCATGACGTCGTTATGAACATAAAGGCCCAAGGTATGGAATCCTAGAAAGAGGCTAGCCCAACTTAAATGAGATACACCATATCTAAATAGAATGGAAATCCAAAAGAAAGGGAGTTGGGATTCCATTGGTTCCGGGGAGATACTGGTTATGCCAGTGTGGACAAGTTCAAATGGAGCAAACCCGCAAGCAAGTCCAAATCCCTCATCTCATACGTTTCCCTCCACCTCCTCCGCTGGCCTCATAAGCCTCGTGGCCAGTAGGCAATGATCTGACTTGGGCGACGGAATGTGTTTTACAATAAGTTCCACAGAATTCTATAGGGATCTATGAGATCGAGTATGGAATTCTGTTTACTCACTTTAAATTGAGTATCCTGAACCGAACCCTGGAGAAAGACTTCTTGAACAGAACAGAGCTGCAATTCTAGAAACTTCCATTTTCCATTGATCTGGGCGTTGCTATTAAAAGTGGGTCTACCCGCCCCGGCGTGACTCTTCTACTAGTGATTCAATTGGGGCCAATCCTGCCGCATCCACTTCCTTCCATCAATTAGTGGAATCCCCAAAAGCGGAAGAAGTTCTTTTCTTTAGAAAGGGATCGGATGATCCAATCAATCGTTAGCATTGGGTTAAGAAATGTTTCAGACAGAATAAGGTGTCGGAGTGAAGAAGCTACAAAAGCACCTTTAGAAAAAGGACCGAAAACTACATTAGGTCTGATTTAACAAATGTCTGGAACTTTGGATTAAGAATTGGTGGAATACCAGGCAATCCGAAACTCTCTTAACTGATATTCAAGAGAAAAGGATTCTGGGTATCTTGTAAATTCAAGGGTAGGGCTTGCATTCTGATAATACTGAATCAATTCAATATTATGAAAAAGAATACAATAGATTAGAAATCAATTCGAAATTTACAATTTTGTAATGGGACCTTCCCCTTATGCTATTTGCAAGTTACTCAGCTTGAGTTTTTCAGTCAATCAATAGATTGTGCAGTTTCTTAGTCTTTTGGTCCACGTCTTCATGACTTATAGAAAGGGTTTCTTTCTTTTACAAGATCATGGAAGCTTCAGAAACCATCCGAGATCTTGTTGGTTCCTTCTTTATTATTTATTCCAAGTTTTTCTCTTCCATTCGGTTCATTATCTTTAGGAAAAATAGAAGAGGAAAGAGGCCCTTTTCTTTTTCAAAACTAAGAAGGAGATGTGCATAGCGTTGTAAAGATCGGCAGAAGAGGAAGGTCTTGGTGAAATAATGTCAGGTGAATTAGTCGAATTTGCAGAAGGTACTAGGGGTATTGCAAAGTAAATAATTATTATTGTAGTCATAACCGTAGAATAGGATCCTAATCAAAATAAATACATTTGGTTCAGGCGTCTCATTATGAACCGAAAGGGGCTGGTATTTTTCCAAGAAATCTCTAGCCAACCTTCCCACAAGAGGCTTTTCTTAACACCAATGAATTCTATTAATGCTAGAGGAAAACGATAGCTCCAATAATTTCTTTGTAACCGGCTTTTCACCGGCAGGTCAGTAGGCCTTTTAGAAGGCGAACAAACGAAAGTTCTCCGCGGGCGCTAGCGCTATCTTGTTCGCTTTTGTCAACTGAAGTCGCGCTAATTGGAAGAAGAAAAGTTTTCTCAACACGGGGAGGAAGTCCCTTCTAAATTGGATTTTTTATTGTAAGGGGATTTTTAAGTATTTATCTAAAGGAAGGAACAAACGAGAATAAGAGAAATTTGCTTTTAATTTTTTTTATCCAAGTGATATATCGCATACTATTCTTCCTTTTTCATCCGAAAGGGCTTTTTTCATTAAGGAATTGCGGCGAGTATTGCTTGTTTCCCCCTTTTTGACAGCCCATCTTTTTGTCTCAGTAGAGTCTTTCAGTGGCATGTTTCAGCTCGAGGTCTGAATTTCTTCATAATAGTACTCCTACTGACTTCGGCTTTAGTAATAAATAAATTCGCTTTGTCGAAATCCCTGACCAAAAAATACTTAGGATTTCTTATTATACTGATTGAACTCGACAAATTCTTGCCCTGCATAAGCAAAGGAAAAGAACTCGTGTCAAAAAACTTCCAACCATGTCCTCCTACCTCGCCCATTTGCGGAGATCATCTACATTTTGCTCCGTGTCGAGCTCCAGCCGGCCCAAACATTTTCCTTCGGGAGGGCGTAAAATCGCTTTCTTTCTGTAGGGAAATGAAGGGTTACTTTTATTTTCATTTTTCCCTTAAAAGATAGACTTTGAAATAGGAGTCTTGGAATAATGCTGAATTCAAAGGTTTATTAAAGAGAAGAATCAATGGATTCATCATTAAACCCCTCCTACTTCTTGTATTTTGAGCTATACTTGAAATGGCAATCCATAAAAAACACCAATACTAAGATCGGCTAAAACAAAATGATATCCCAAAGGGATAACTAAAAAATAGACTTGGATTTCATGGGTTTCTTAATGACTAGTCGTTCGTTTGAAGCCTTAAGAAACCGGTAGAGAAAGCGGCAGTTTTTTTTCCGGCGCTTCTGGCGAAGCTTAACAAAGGCCGACTACTACATAGAGACAACTACTACAAGTCATGAGCGATAGTGAAGCCGTCAGAGGCTGAAGCTTTCGCTTGACGGACGAAGCCCACTTGGAAACAAGAAGATCTTCTTTATTTGCATTTTTTTGCCCAAGATAAGCCCATTTTCCAGAGCCAAGCCTATTATAAGAGTTCAACTGCCATATTCGGATGGAGTCAAAATGCTTGCATCTTGGGCTGAAGTGCGCCAGTTCGAGAAATATCGTTGATAGAATGAATGCTCTTACGCGCTAATGAATGATGACTTATTTAAAGAATTTCGGGAAATTTCCAAACGAACAATTTCAACGAAATCTTTCAATTTCTCATTTTATTATGTTCAACTTTATGTATTCCTCTATCCGTAGAGTGCAGGGGTTCAAATCCTGTCATCCCTACCTATTACTTCTCCTATGGGCAGTAACGAGGGATCAATTGAGATCGATTCAAATTGGACAAAATTCAGAGTTTCATTTTTCTATTTTGGTAAAATTCAATCCTCTCAATTCCTCGGCAATCGCGCCAAAAACTCGAGTTCCTTTTGGATTGCCTTTTTGATCAATTATAATCGGTGTTTATTAAATGTATAAGGTATAAAACCCCTCTTTCTCTAATTTAGAATTAGAAGGAATTCCACTAACAACACAACGTAATTAACTCGATTCGTTAGAACAGCTTCCATTAAAACCTTAGATTCATACTAGAGCCACGATGATTTAGTCTCAAGCTAAACAAAAGGCAAGTGGTTCTTATTCAGAGTTTGCCTCGATTTGTACCGCTCCCGCAGCCCACACCGAAACAGTGCTTTACCCCTAGATGATCAGTCGCTCGGGAAAACCCACTGTTTCCTGCCCTTTCCTGAACAGGGAAATCTGCTTGGAAAAGCTCCTTGTTAACACCAAAGAAGAGTTCGACCCAATGCTTTATTTATGTCTTAGTGAATCCCGATTCGACATTAAAAGTAAAAATCTAAGTTAATGATCAATAGGTTTGGATAAATAATTTAGGAAGGATATTCTCATACTGACACAATACAAGGACAAGTATATATTCTGTTTATTGAATCACATGAAATTCTAGGGAACTCCACATACGTATTTCTCAAGGGATTGCCAAGCTAGGCTAGGGATCATCCGCGGGTATCAGGAATATCGTATTTATCTCTTCTAGTTTTACTCTTAAGTATAGCTATGGTATTCTCACTTCAACTGTCTATTCAACAAATAAATGGAAGTTCGATAAATTGTGTCTAAATAATTATACAACTAGGAATACTAATAATCTTCTCATTATCTATTTTCGCCCTGGTTAGTAATAATAGGAGCGATCCAAATAATCTTCTACTTCTGGCTCTTGCCTTGATTGAAACGACTTTCGAACTCATTTCGTATAGAAAGAAAGATGTGTCGGGTTTGGATCGAGTGACACAAAGAAAGATAATGGAAAGTTGCCCGAAATGAGCACTAAATACTTTTCGAGAAATCTCCTCCAAATCACCAGTAAAAGAGGTACGATCTATCCCTAAATAGTACTCTAAATTATCCACGAATCTCAATCACCAAGAAAAGAATTCCTAATTAGTCTGGAAAAGAGTCGTAGAATGCTAGGAATCCCACAGAAAGATTTTTCTTGTTTTAGGTCAAGAGATTCGTTGCGAGATCACGAATCATATTACATGTCTCATGGTATATCTGAGTATAGAAGATGGAATTGGTGATATTTTTTTGTTTATAAACTCCCCGGGCGGCTGGCTAATCTCAGGAATGGCTATTTTTGGTAGAACTTCTAAAAGGTTCTCGAAAAAGGGGTAATTTTTTCTGGGCCTGTATTCTTTTTCCTTGTGACGGCCCAGGGCGCGGCGGTACTTGTGATATTTCTACTTGGGACGCATTTTATTTGGCAGTTTCGAACGAATTGACTTTTATTCCTTATTCTGATCCAACTCTGTTGTTGAGACAATTGAAAATTGTGTTTACTTGTTCTGGAATCCTTTATCTTTGATTTGTCCCATTACAAAATTGTAAATTTCGAATTGATTTCTGATCTATTGTATTCTTTTTCAAGGATATCCCCTCCGTTCTACACCAGATTATGCACTCACCTCTGGTATAATATAGGAAAGGAAGACGCCCTTTCAGTGCACGCCAAAGCAGCTTTGCCTAGAAGACTTCGAATCATATTACAGGTCTCATGGTATATCTGAGTATAGAAGATGGAATTAGTGATATTTTTTTGTTTATAAACTCCCCGGGCGGGTGGCTAATCTCAGGAATGGCTATTTTTGATACGATGCTAAACCTATTGATGGGAAAGGCGAAATTATAGCTTCCGAATCTCGCTTAAGTCAAAGATAGAAGAGCCCAGATTCCAAATGAAAAAATGGAAACTCGAAAAGGATCCTTCTGATTCTCAAAGAATGAGGGGCAAGGGGATTGATACCGAGAAAGATTTCTTCTTATTATAGTAGATAGAAACAAGAAAATCAGAAGAATCTTTCTCTCTATTCACTATCTTTCCGCGTCTTCGACTTCTATTAGTTTCTTGGGTCCTATATTTGCTCTCTGGGGTCCCATATTCCTCTTCTGAGTCTTTCTCTAAAGTCCTATATTCAAATAGCGAGAATTAGGATTCTTGATCCCTCTCAATCTCTCTTGCAATTTGAGGATCCAGAGAGGTGTTTTCATAGTCATCTCCGAATATTTGCCATCTCAGAATATTTTCGATTTCATTTTTGATACGATGCAAACGGTGACACCAGATATATATACAATATGCCTTGGAATAGTCGCCTCCATGGCATCCTTCATTCTGCTTGGAGGAGAAAAGAATCAATAGAAGGAGAATTGGACGATATCTTTCTCGAAACAAACAAAAAGGAAAAGAAAGAGAAAACAGAAATCTTCAGAGTTCCTAGAGCTCCTTGTATGGCCTATTGGAAAACCCGTTGTCGGACCTGATTCATTGCCCTTTGTTTTTCAAAATAAAGGGTTTCGTTTTTAGACTTTTCCAATTGTTCCAAACTAATAGAAGTAGGTGTTTTTATTCAAAAGTGGAGAATAAATTGTTCATTGCGAAGGAAATCAGAAATCTACATACAAGGGATAGCTAGAACTGAATGCGGAAAGTATGGAAAAACATCTTGTAATGTATTTAACCAGAAAATCGATTTTGTAGGGAAGGAACGGAGGTAGATCGTTCCTCAGAACGTAGGAGAACAGGACCCACGAATCAGCACTAGTCAGGAAAGCCAGGGTTCTGAGCTCTAATCCGTTCATGGGGCAGAGCGAAAACCCGCAGTCCGGGGTTCTAGTCTGCTTCAGTGCTTTCTTGGTATCCTAAATATAAGATTAATACTTCAAGTTGCTGAGTTGAGAAAGAGATGGTTGAATCAAAACCTATGTCAATTCAAAACGGCCTAAGTTTGAATGCAATTCTAGATCTGCAAGAAAGGATACTAAATCTCGTCGTTAACTGAATTCTGAATAGAAAGATTAAGAAGAAATAAAAGATTCAAAATAAAGTAAAATAAATAAAATAAAACTCGCTATACCTGGCTCTGCATATTCATGCATTTATGCTCGTAGCCTATATCCGCATCCATAACCGTGAGCATAACGGTTGGATTTTTCCCACCTATAAAAGGGGGTCTTCTTCCCCATTGAACCTCATCCTTTGAGCTCGTGTTCTTCCCCCATTGTTGACCTTCTTCGAGCTTGCTAACTCTCAATCCCTCCATGGATTCTTGCTAGTTTTTGAGGGAAAAGAGAGAGGAGATCTAGATCCACATTTCCACCAATCACTTTCTCCTCCATGTGAGGGGAACCCCTTGGATCTAGATCTTGGAGTTCTTGGTGTTCTCCTTCTTGTTCTTCCTCTCATATTCCTCCCTAGCAGTTGCTTCGGTGGGATTTGAGAGAGAAGGACTTGGCCACTCCGTGTGCCCTTGCCATTGCATTTGGTGCATCGGTTTGAGTTCTCCACGGTGACGTGGAAGTTACAAGTTGAGAAGCTTATTACTCTTGGGTGCTTGGTACCCTTGAGCTTGTTCCTCTTGGGTGCTTGGGCGCCCTAGACGGTTGAGGTCTCCTCAGAGCCATATTCCATTGTGGTGAAGCTTCGTGGTGTCCTTGGGGAGATAGCCCCAACCTTTGTGGTGTTCGGAGCTCAATCATTGTGGTGGAAAGCTCCGGGCAAGCGTCGGGGGTCTCCAATTAGGTTGTGGAGATCGCCCCGAGCAATTTGACGGGTACCGGTGACCTCCCACAAGGGTTGCCAAAGTGTACGGGTTCGGTGATCGCCCCCAAGGGTTGCCATTTGTACGGGTTCGGTGACCGCCGTCAAGGGTCCCTTAGTGGAATCACGGCATCTTGCATTGTGCGAGGGCGTGAGGAGATTACGATGGCCCTAGTGGCTTCTTGGGGAGCATTGTGCCTCCACACCGCTCCAAACGGAGATTAGCATCCACGAGGGTGTGAACTTCGGGATACATCATCGTCTCTGCGTGCCTCGGTTATCTCTTACCCGAGCCCTTTACTTTTGCACTTTACTTTGTGATAACCATATTGTTCTTTGTCATATATCTTGCTATCACATAGTTACTTATCTTGTTTAGCATAAGTTGTTGGTGCACATAGGTGAGCCTAGTTGTTGTAGGTTTTGTGCTTGAAAAATTAACCACTAGGTTTATTCCGCATTTGTTCAAGCCTATATCGTAATTATTTTAAAGCGCCTATTCACCCCCCTCCCTCTAGGCGACATCCACGATCTTTCAATTGGTATCAGAGCCTCGTCTCTCTTTATTTGGCTTTACCGCCTAGAGAGTAAAGATGTCGACTAGGGGATTAGGATTCTCTGACACTTTTAGTTTCGATGGCACAAATTTTGATGTTTGGTTAATTCACATGCTTAATCTCTTTAGGGTCATGGACCCAAATTTAGAGCGAATTGTAGATATGGGTTTTTCTCCTCCAAAGGATCCCCAAAGATTATCTTTAGAGGATGAGAAAAACTCTTATCTCAATGCTCAAGCTTCTAATGTGCTTTTCGATGCTTTGAGCAATGTAGTTATATTTCAACTCATGTCGTTCCGGGATGCTCATGAGTTGTGGACGAAGCTTCAAGATAAATATGGTGTGTCCAAGATTTGTGGGGATGATCGTTCTCCCTCCACCTCCGGTCGTATAGTCTTTTCAACTTCTTCTACTTCACCTACATGTGGTTTGCCACAAGGTAATGATATGTTGAGTAGTGTTGGTCATTGCAATGATGATAGTATGCTTATTGTGGATGATTCTTCATCACTATATTATTGCAATGCTCCTTCTTTGGGCTTTAACACTTCGAGCACTCCAAATGTTTCACATGCTTGTGTTGATAGTCCTTGCATATCATGTAGAAATTGCTTGACTAAATCTCATGATGATATGCTTGCTATGTCTTGTTGCCATGATAAAAATGCATCTATTTCCTTGAATTGTTATGCTAACAATGTAGAGGAAACCCAACACTCCATGGAACAAGATGTGGTGTTTAATGGTGCCTCAAGGGATCCTACATCATCATCTATAGCTTTTTGCCTTATGGCTAAGGCGTCAAAGGTATCTCCTACTTTGAACCCCAATATGTCTCTTCATGATGATGTTGATGCTAATGATGATGGGGATAATGATGAAGAGAATGGTAATGTTGCCTCCTTAAAAACTAAGAGGGAAATGATTTTTAAAGCTCTTCATAAAAATAAAATTGCTCGTTCCAACTTCACGGATATAATGTCCATTGCCATTGAAGGCATGAAATACATTGAGGAACTGGAAACTCATCTAGAGGAGCATGAGGTCACCATTGAGAAAATG
The DNA here is from genome assembly GCF_018294505.1 of Triticum aestivum. Classification (NCBI taxonomy): domain Eukaryota; kingdom Viridiplantae; phylum Streptophyta; class Magnoliopsida; order Poales; family Poaceae; genus Triticum; species Triticum aestivum. The sequence goes on along the minus strand of NC_057810.1, from coordinate 629,752,531 downwards.
GAAGCTCATGAAGTCATGAGCGTGATTACGCAAATGAGATCGCGGAGCTATCTCAAGCTCTTGAACATGAACAAACCACCTCCGAATCTCTTGAGGAGACTTTTGCTCTAGAATTATCTAGAGTGAGGGAATCTCATGATAGAAATCTTGAAGTGGCCAATGATTTCAAAACTAAAAATGCTAAGCTTGAAGTTGCTCATGCTAGACTCCTTGAGGATTTTGAGCACCTCGAAAATGGCTCAAGGGTTATCAAGGGTGAGCTCATCAAACTCACTGAGTCTCATGCTCAACTTGAAGCTTCTTATTTAAAATATCTTGCCAAGTTGCCCCTTCTATTGTTGTTAATGATGATTCTTGTGCTACTAACTCTATTACTTGTGAAGCATCCATTTTGAAGGAGAACGTTGAGCTACAGGCTCAACTTGAATTGCTATCTAGCAATTATGGGAAATTGGAAGAAAGTCATGAAAAGCTTTCTAGCTCTCATGATGATCTTCTTATATCCCATAATGTGCTAAAAATAGCTCATGAGGCTATGATTTCTAAGGTAACATCTAGTGAGCATCATGTGGACATTAGCACCACTTTTATTCAAAATGCTATATTGCTTTGTGCTAGTCCTTGTAATTCATCTATGCATAACATTGGTACATCTTGTGATGAATTACTTTCCTTGCCTTGTTGCTCTAATGATGAAGCTTATACTTCCTCTAGTACTTGTGTTGAGACTAACCATGTAGAGGAAATCAAAGAGCTCAAGGCCCAAGTCGCTTCTTTGAAGAAAGACTTGGAAAAGAGTCATGAAGGGAAATCCACACTTAACAATATCTTGAGTGTGCAAAAATCCCCCAATGACAAAGGTGGACTTGGACTTGGGCCTACTTGGGCCTTCTTCATTGAGTCGCCAATGGTGTAACCCGGTCCCTCCTGGGTGGGTCACACCTCGGGGTTATATTCCGAACAAGTGGGGTGTGGTGGTGATTGGTTGTCGGACTAGGCGGAGGCATGAGGGTGGGCGATGCCGGTAGCGGCCACCATGCCAGATTGTTTCAGAGGCTTTCTTTTTTAATTGCTCAACAATGAGGTTGTGGGAGATAAGGATGAACAAAGGAAGGCCTTATCTGGAAATATGAAGAGAGGTGCGGGTATCTTTTTGCAAAATTGTCATAGTTTGCTTTGTATCCGTCAGATATAGATCGGACGGTATATATTGCAAGATGACAAGTAGACCATCAGCACAAACTCGGTTTTTTTATAAGAGTAGAGAAAAATCGAAATACTGATGCTCTTACATGGTCATTTGGCCCTTAATTATTTTAAGGAAAAACTCTGAATCCTGTAGCATGGTTGTGTGCCAGTTCGAATCACTCGGTCACTAAACAGAGTGTGAAGGGCAACATAAGTACAATATGTGTTAGGAAACAATGACCAAATATTATATTACCAATGCTGTCCGGATTACATGTGTAACAGTGTGACACGAACCACGTAACTTTCAAACACAGTGACGATCCATTACAACAATAGTAGTACCAGATGTAATCTACGGTCCTCGACAGCACCAATGCACAAACCAGTAGGGAGAGAAAAGATGCCCGCACATTGTACAGTACACACACAGACACATAGCGGATTATCATACATACTTGCTTCATGACGCGGGAGCACCGTGCACCTTAAGGTTCCGCGGGAGCACCGCAAAAGCAGAGGAGCTTCGCGATGCGCTTCATGACGCCGCCACGCCTCGCCGGCGGCTTGCTCTGCTTCGTCTTCCCTTCTTCAGCACCGTACCCCTTCTCCATGGAGACAGAGAGCCAACAAATATTACTGGACAGAATGATCAGTTGAGGAGGAGGAGGATCACAGGCAAAGACACTTCACGGCACCAACACTCGGCAGGGGGGACGTATAAATACACCCATGTCTCTTGGAAGAACTGCACGGCCAGCCATTTTCACGCCATTTTCGGGGTTAAAATCAGGTAAATGCATAGTAAGTACGTACGTGTGTCTGGGCGCTGGGTCTCTTGTTTGTTCCTCCAGCTCTGTAACTTCACGCTGATGTCCCCATTTGCACCGCCGTTGCTTTCTCTAAATCCTTTCGGCCTTTTTCTCCAAAAACGTACGGGCGTGCCCCCGTGTCTCCTGCGGAAGAAAATGTCCGTCCAGTTGCATCAACGTTCATTTTTGGTCACCATCTACCGATCATTTCGCGTACAATCACTTGACTGCAACTAGCGAGATAGTGCCGCCGGCGACCAGGTAGGTGTATGGAATGTTCCAGCCTTTTGGGTGGATCCAAGTCACGCCGAAAGTGAACAAGTGCACAGAAGGACGTCATTTTCCGGCGTGACTTCAAAAGAGAAAACAACCTGAAACAGGGCTTGATCAGTTGCACGGCAAATTTAAAAGGATGTCCAGTTGCAAGGCAATTCATTCACATGGCTTGATTAAGCGATTTCGCTAATCTTCAGTGCCTGAAAATGTGGTTCCTCTTGACTCCGCATATATGAGATAGATCGAGCGACTTTTTATTCATGGTAATATGTGTCTCATTCATATCATAAAAATTAAGGTATAAGTCACATAAAGACCAACGTGACAAAACTGAGAAGGCAATAGAACGTCTTTGAGCTTGACATCAACGCCCGTCACCTGCCTCCGGCACCATCATAGCAGCCACCGAAAGAAAAAGTGACGGATCACCTTCTTACCCGAGCTCGACGCGGCTCCATCGTTCATATGCAGCTTTGCGGACCTGCAAGCTGATATCACCTTCTCACCCGAGCTCGACGCGGCTCTATCGCTGATATGCAGCTTTGCGGGCCTCCAAGGTGGCTCACCAAAGATGGAACAATTACCGTTGAACGAATCAGACTAGGGCAACACCCCGGACACGTCATCTAACTCTAGATCTGGCACCCCCACATGACTAAGACGTCGGAGACGGAAACCATACCTGTCATCCACGAACCACGAGCCCAGCACACGTTTCATCTTCCATATGTCGTCGATGCAGACCACCATCTGCATCCGCTCCTCGACCACCTCTCAAGTTCCGCGGCGACGTTGGAGCAGATGACGTCGCAACGGCGGAGCCCGAAGACACATGCCCACCACAAGGATGCCGCCGCCGCCACAACATCCTCGCTTGAACAGGCTGGTTCGCAGATCCTTCATCGACGATAGAGACGATCGCCTCGCCGGAGAAGAATCCGGAGCTTCTTTATTCAACAACATGGTAGCTGCCGCCGAAGCCAAGACGTCGAACGATCCAAAACGCTAAACTTCTTGGGCCCTAAACCCTAAAGCTAAAACTATCCACACACGCGGGATCCGGCGACCCTCCTCACCACCGACGACCAAAAGGTTGCCGGCAGAGGAGAGACGCCGGAAGACAACTCGGGAAGGAGCGGCTCAGTTTTGCTTACCACTATATAGTGCACAAAATATTGTCTACCAGATGAAGCTGATTCAATGGTTGTGAGATGGCAAATCCAAGTAGTGTTGGCCGTTGGATATTCTCTTTATTACACTGGATTCTGCCACGTGTAACGTCTAGAAGATTCCAAACACCATGCATAATATGCACGAACCTCGAAACAAATAGAATTGTCATTCCTTTTAATTTTTTAATTACTATGCACAATGTGCACACAAAATAACCACATGTTACTTTTTCTGGAATCTTCCATACTATAATTTGGCAAGTTTTTTCCTTTCAAAAGAATTGTCTTCTCTTATGTTATGATTTGTTCAAGACTAAGGCAACATCTTTCTAAAATACATTTATATTTCCAGATAGAGTACTTAGCTATTTACACATTTAACTTGAGTTTTGTGTAGTATATACCAAAGAGTCATAGAATATTCTATAGCTATTATTCAGTTCTCATTTAGACGAATGACAGGAATCAAATCTACATCTTATACTTAACGCAATTGTGACTCTAAATATACACGTTAGCCTATTATAGGATGACATATCAGTTGTCGATCATACTTTGGTTATCTATAAACTAACGTGCGAGGCTCGTATAGTTTACTAGTATAGAGAGCGCACCTGCTGGCAATGTGTTTGAATGCATGTGCCAGGTTGTGTGGCCATGTGTGCGCCTACACCTGCGGTACACAAGGGGTACCAGGAAAAAAATTATATGAGACCAGGTCTCACAGTTAGCAGGTGAGACCCGTCCTGATGGATGATATGTGGCATTCACAAATCAGGATGGGTCTCACCTGCTAACCCGTGAGACCTGGTCTCATATAATTTTTTTCCGGGGTACCATCCATGTGAGACACGATTCTGTCGATTCATTATTGATATATCGATTGAATATTAATCTTTGATATGTTTCTTTAATTTCTAATGCATTGGTTATAAACAATAGACTTACTCGCATAACATTATATTGATGTCTTAGAGTTGCAATACCTTTTACTTGTCCTTGCACATTATGAACAATGCTCCGTTTCGAGAAAAAGAACATTGGGGGAACAATGCAAGTTCTATATAATGTGTATGTAATTTTTTTAACTTGGGTTCTTTTAGTTCTTTTATTCCAACATGTTTGTTTTCTTTCTATCAAGTAACTCCAAACAGAAATCCAATCTATAGCGTTTATACATTTTTCTGGTTTTTGTTTATTTTTTCTCACGTGGAACTTGTTTATTTTTATCTCAATTTTTTGGCCCTCCAATTTTCTCATAGATTCGTGCAGATTGAGTATGATGCATCAAACCCCTGACAATGTTATTTGCTCGTTTGCAAACAAAAGTGGAATTCATGCTTGATTTTTTTTGATAGAGAGGTGCCAAAAAAGCAGAGATTGTAACCTAAAGATCATGCGCCACTGAAGAAAATATGCCCTAGAGGCAATAATAAAGTTGTTATTTTATATTTCCTTATATCATGATAAATGTTTATTATTCATGCTAGAGTTGTATTAACCGGAAACTTTATACATGTGTGAATACATAGAAAAAGCACTGTGTCCCTAGTATGCCTCTACTAGACTAGCTCGTTGATCAAAGATGGTTAAGTTTCCTAGCCATGGATATGAGTTGTCATTTGATGAACGGGATCACATCATTAGTGGAATGATGTGATGGATGAGACCCATCTGTTAGCTTAGCATAGTGATCGTTCAGTTTTATTGCTACTACTTTCTTCATGTCATATATATATTCCTCCGACTATGAGATTATGTAACTCCCAGACACTGGAGGAATACCTTGTGTTATATGAGACGTCACAACGTAACTGGATGATTATAAAGATGCTCTACAGGTATCTCCGAAGGTGTTTGTTGGGTTGGCATAGATCGAGATTAGGATTTGTCACTTCAAGTATCAGAGAGGTATCTCTGGGCCCTCTCGGTAATGCACATCATATGAAGTCTTGCAAGCAATGTGACTAATGAGTTAGTTGCGGGATGATGCATTACGGAACGAGTAAAGAGACTTGCGGTAACGAGATTGAACTAGGTATGAAGATACCGACGATCGAATCTCGGGTAAGTAACATACCGACGACAAAGAGAATAACGTATGTTGAGATAGCGGTTCGACCGATAAAGACCTTCATAGAATATGTGGGTACCAATATGAGCATCCAGGTTCCGCTATTGGTTATTGACCGAAGAAGTGTCTTGGTCATGTCTACATAGTTCCCGAACCCATAGGGTCCGCACGCTTAACGTTCGATGATGATATGTAGTATATGAGTTATGTGTTTTGGTGACCGAAGGTTGTTCAGAGAGCCGGATGAGATCATGGATATGATGAGGAGTCTTGAAATGGTCGAGAGGTAAAGATTGATATATTGGAAGGTGGTATTCGTACACCGGAATGGTTCCGGAGTGTTTCAGATATTTATCATAGTACCTAGGGGTTACCGAAACCTCCCGCGGGAAGTAGTGGGCCATATTGGCCATACGGGAGAGGCAAGGCATCCCACAAGAAGGTGCCCCCCCATGGGGAGTCCGAATTGGACAAGAGGAGGGGGCGCGACCCCCCTTCCCTTCTCCCTTTCCCTCTCCTTTCCCCTTTCCCTCTCCGTTAGAAGGAAGGGGGGGGGTGAATAGGACTAGGAGTCCTAGTAGGACTCCCCCCACTTGGGGCGTGCCCTAGGCCGGCCTCCTCTCCCTCCCTCCTTTATATACGGGGGGCACCCCTATGAGACACAACAATTTCTCTTAGCCATGTGCGGCACCCCCCTCCACAGTTTACGCGTCCGGTCATATTCTCGCGGTGCTTAGGCGAAGCTCTGCGTGGATCACATCACCATCACCGTCACCATGACGTCGTGCGGACGGAACTCATCTACTCTTTCGACCCTCCGCTGGATCAAGAGCTCAAGGGACGTCATCGCGCTAAAAGTGTGCAGAACTCGGAGGTGTCGTACATTCGGTACTCGATCGGTCGGAACGAGAAGACGTTCGACTACATAAACCACGTTGAGCAAACGCTTCCGCTTTTGGTCTACGAGGGTACGTGGACACACTCTCCCCTTCTTATTGCTATGCATCTCCTAGATAGATCTTGCGTGAGCGTAGGATTTTTTTAATTAGCATGCTACGTCTCCCAACAGACACAAGTAATCACAAATAGAATGTGTCGTGGTATTCTCACGGCAGATTTTATGGGATGACTTATCTCGAGTGGTTGGGGCCGACGAGCGCCGACAGCGTCTGGATGCGAGATTAGGCACGAGAACCAAGAGACACAAAGACATACCCAGGTTCAGGGCCCTCCGAGGGAGGTAATACCCCTAGTCCTGCAAGGATCACTATGATCAAGACTAGGTGTACATATGGTTGCCGCTGGAGCTGTATCAATGGAGGAGGAAGGGAGCTCTTGCTCTGCTCTCTGCCTCGTGTGTGTGGGTGTAGTGGAAGAATGAGTCGACCCCCCTACCCCGCTTTGGGGGGCTCCCGGGAGGTCTTTTTGTAGAGAAAAGGCATCGGCCGAGACCGAGAAAGGGCTCGAACCTAGCCTGGCTTTGAATTAACAAAGCCATCAACCAGCCAGGATTACACAAACCACATTACATAGAAAAGGAAACAAAGCGTAGCAGAGATACATAGCGCTGAGAGGAATGGCTCAAAGGAAACAACATATCTGGAAAACAGGGTGGACCCCCGCTGCCAGCACCTCTGGCCTCCAGTGGCACCTGCCAGCTGTGTGGTCCTGTCGGCCGTGGGGCCCTCTAGCTGCTTGTCATTGTAGCATGTAAACCATGGCGTCATGGGGTGGTTGGCACGTCACGTCTGAAGTACCGGGCCGTCTGGGAGTTGGTCGCTCCTCGAGTCCTACCGCTCCGCCCGCTGGTAGTACCGCCAGCATCAGGTGGAACTAGAGGCCGCCTGCAAAGAGCTTAACGAGGCGGTAAATGAGGTGCGGGGCAAGACTGATGACGAGGAGGACATCGCCGCTACCGCCGAGGCCGCGCTCCGCCGTGACGACCATGAAGAAGACACGTCCACGGGCGCCGCCGGCAGCGAGGAAGAGTAGTGCACGACAGCTCGCAGCCGCTCGGGTCCCAAGAAGGCCACCGCTCCTCCCTCCCATTGGAGCCAAGCTTGGTGGGCTGAGCATCGTCAACTGATTAATCGCTTGGTTGCGATGTGGAAGCGGATAACTTGACTTCCTGGGGCTCTGGAGGCGGAGCTGGACAGCGCCGAGATAGAACTTGAGAATGCGAAGTTTCAGTTCTTGGGGCTCATTGACGGACATGGGAAAGGGCGCCAATGATTCTGTAGTTTAGGTATTATACCTCTAGAGTCGGACGAGCACCACTTTTAGTTGAGGTGTGTCTGAAATGTAATGAATTCTGTCAATGTTTATGTGAAATCCGCCGGATTTACATAATCTCTTCCGGTTTGTATAAAAATCTGGCCGTGTTTGCACAAATTTCGTTTGATTGTTCGGATAATAGTTGAAATGTATGCAGACAGTGTTCCCGTTTCCCGCATCCGTATACATGGACGGATGCAGAAGGAAATTTATGGGCCGCCGTTAGAGATGCCCTAACATGATGTAAACAATCCAACCATTTGTTTCTAAAGAAAATGACCATTTATATCCAGGTAAAGCGTGACGGAACTGGATATCAGCTGGACTTGGCACAATATACTAAAGAACAAAAAAATTATCTTTACGCTGTTCAAAATAATAAAATATATCTTTGCGTTAGGCAACGCCGTAAAGCCGTGTTCCTACCTCGCTAGAAGCAGTCTCCCCTATCCCAAGCAACATGTTTTACATTATACTAGCACATGTGCCTGTGCACTGTAACGGGATAAATAATTGACATGTCCACAGAAACGTATATCAATGTGACACGGTAACAACCGGACGGTGCCACCTGACGATAGCAGGATACGCACGCCGACGTTGGAACCTACTCCCTCCTTTGTTGTGGTTATCTCACGAAAGTCTTAAAAAATGAATTATTAACGCAAGTTTGGTGGACTCTCGAAGGATTAATTCCTTAATTATGGGGTCTCTTCCCCATAGCAACAACCCCGAAATTTGGTCTTAATTACAAACCCGCTTAATTTATACTAACGCAACCATCCATGCGAATCCAGCAATTTTATTTATTTAGAGCCAATCAAACATGCTAGCCCAAATCCATTTAATTCCGTCGGTCCCTCTATTTGTTGGTTCTTGAAGTGGCTTCCCTATTCTCGACACTATTTACAAATGTATATAAATTGATGTATTCTCATGCAAAGAGTCAACGTGGGACTTTTTTATCAAATAATGAACCTATATTTTAGCACAAGCGCTTGCTAGGTCAGCTGGTTGGGGCCTTTGGGGTCATAAGTTCCAATCCCACATATCACAAAAAAATTTCGCTACTCCTTAGTCTGCAGAAAAAGGGGTGCAATGCATGCCCTCCCAACATATTTTATTTAACATATCTAGCCCATTTAAATGAGGTAAAAACATACATATGTATATTCGCTCCTTAGTTTATATATAACAAAAGTGTACTGCTGGCCCTTCTAACATACTTTATTTAATATACGTAGCCCATTTAAATAAGGTAGAAAACATAAAATATTCTATTGCAATTAATTAGGTTAATTAAGGTGATGCCCTAAAAAGAATTTATATTAGTTATCAGGAATGACTAATAGCACGATTAAAAACTAAGCATTTTTCTGGTCAAATTACATATATAATTTTATTAATCCAAGTTACGGTTGCAAAGTTATAGCATGATCATTTTAATATATTCTCAGTACATAATAAAGACCAGGGACCTAAGCAGGCTAAAAACAGAGTGAACTGAGCCTACTGCAGTTGAACGTGGAATACTAAGCAACGCTCATGTGCGCGCGACAATGGATACATAAGTTGGGCCGAACCCCAACATATAATTCTGTTTTCAGTTATTCTCATGTTTTGTTAGGGTTTGTGTCCTACTCGGGAAGACAAGACGGCGGCGCTCCCTGAAGGTGGAATAAGGTTCTCCCCGTCTAGCTCCAGTTTCAATGGTGTGTCTAGCATCATTGGTGGGCGTGTGTAGGTGTGTCTTCGGCGGATCTGTCCTTGGTGGATTTGCTCGGATCTGGTCGTAGTTCGTCAACATTCATGTGTTTTCAGGTTGGATCTTTTTGATCTACATTACTCTTCATCGGCGGCGGTTGTTGTTCTGTCGCGTTGGTCCTGTGGGGCCTTAGCACGGCGACTTCCCAACTGTCTACTACAACAAGTTTCACCCAGCTGCGACGAGTGAGGGGAAATGATGGCGGCGCGCCTTCGGCTCGCTTCAGTGCTTGTAGTCGTTACTAGGTGGTCTTCGGATCTAGATGTAATTTTTGTTATTTTTGGTGTTTGTTGTATTACCATGATTGAAAATGAATATATCAGAAGTTTTCTCGCAAAAAAGGAGAGGGACTTAATTCTAGACCGCGGGTTATTTGAAAAACACCAGGGCACTTCTGTATGACCGCAGAAACACTCTATACTTTATTAGTAAGTAGGTATAGATATGGACCGACTTAAACTAATACATGAGATTTGCTAGAAAAAAAGTGAATTAATACGAAACAAACAGAAGATGAGAAGAATTAACCTAGCTAAACAACACACCTACAGTTGCGTCACCAAACCATGCCTACCTACCTGACTAACGGCCAGCTAAGCTAACAACGTAAACATCACACAGACAAACACAACACGTCCATCAGTACCTAACATCGCGCAGCTCGATGGACCGATCTCAATCAATCCTTGGTGCGGGAGGAGGAGAAGCAGCCGCAGAAGAAGTCCCACATGCTCTTCTTCACCCCGTTGTGGTCAGCCATCCTTCTTCTCCCTAAAACGACGATCGAAGTAGCAAGTGTTTGAAAGCTAGCTAAAACTGAGCAAGGAGAAGTTGTTGGTTTGGTGCGCCTCCATCCAACGGGCCCTGTATTTATAACAGCACAAACTGGCGTCTCGATCGGTGTCTCACAACAGCAAGCAGAGGACAGAGTTAACTGAAAATGAAAGCGTATGGAGTTGACCTGACACTGTGTGGAACAGGTCTTGCTAGCTTTCAACCGGGGCGACGACTTCCAGATCAAAGTGTGAACTGATGCCTCGTGACCCATGTGACTGTCAGTATGACCGCTCACTCGAGTCTAAGTAGGCACTGCGAATCTTAGTTAATTTGCCCTTCCATGGATTGTGTGCAACAAGCTTTTAGATAATAAAGCAATTTGGTGGTAACATTTATTCTCCTTTTGCGCCATACGCGAATACTGGGACTCGCTTCTCAACGGTCAAAAAGAAAAGATGGCGAGTAAGAGCAAGTACAATAGTGGGCTATAAACTTGTTTACATGACATTTTTATCTATGTGGAAGAGAGAGGCAAGAAAAAGTAAAGTGATGGGCTCTCATTCAAAAGCCAGACTTTATGTATGCTTCTAGATAAAAGCATTTAATGAGAAGAAAGAGATAGAGAGATGTGAAAAAAAAAGTTGTCGGCTTATAGCCAAGTTAACTCTTGATGACATGGCATGTCCATATAGCTAACAGCTGGCTATATTATTAACCATGATGTGCAGTGATCCGCTAGCCTTTGAACAACACCCGGTCATCTTGTGGTCACAACTATTCAGCGTAATTAAGCAAGCTCTTCTTTGTCTCAACAACTAATTAACCTACTTCCTAAAAGCTTGACTATGCATCAGTTTCACATTTCTCGAAACTGCTTAGAATTTTTTTTATGAGCTAACGCTTTGGATAGTGTGTGCAAGGACGTACCAATCGGATTAATCCATGACCGTTGATTTGTTTGTGTACGTGCATGATGCTATCGCAACTGTCGCTCTAATTACAGTGAGACGTTGGATTTGGTGAAAAGGTGTGCCCCTGTGTCGTGAACCAAGAGCATTTCTGTGCGTTTGTACGCGCAAACAATGGCACCATGTGAGGAATCTCGTGCCAAAAGAGCACGTGCGACTCACCTGGGCCTGATCTTAGCTACCAAAATATATTCGCAAGCGACTAATCTCGGAGAAAAGAATCTATTATACTACTTATACCACTCTCAGGGTGGCTCCGCTCCCACTCCTCCCCTAGCCTAGCCCTCACACCTCTAGCCCCGCCGACGACGACCCCCGCCAGTAGCCGTCCTCACCCCTAGCCCCTCCCCACCCCCGTCGACCATGGCCTCCCCCTACGGCAGCTCCGGCGACCTCGACCTCGGCTCCGCCGGTTCGCGCTGCTGGTTGGACTCCGACGGCGATTCCTCTATTAGATCCTACAGCGAGGTTGCCCAGACGCCTCCACCCGCCCCGGGCCTAGCTCTCGCCGCCTCCCTCCCCTACGTCCGACCCTGCCGCGCCGCCCCCACGCACCCCAGCCGTCACCCGCCTCTGGCCCCGCAGCGAGGTCCACCGTGTCCATGGCAGTCCGGAGGTCGACGCGGACGGCTTCCAGGCCCCCCGCCGCAGGAATCGGTGCCGGGGCATGCGCCGTGATGCCACCACACCGGCCCAGCGGCGCCACTGCCGCAGCCCCTCTGATCCGGAGGACGATGCTTGTAACACCCCCAGTGTCATGCTATAGTAACCCACTATGATTAAGCTAACCATTTTTCCAAAACAGTGCTTAATCACCTTTGATTCAAATCTCATTTGAAATTCCACTTTGGAATCAAATACAATTTGCAAGTGATTTTTGAAGCTGCATAAAAGTTGCGGCAAAATAGTCCATCACTTAGTAAAAATTCCATAACAGCAAATTAATTGCTTTTCCATCTTTTTGCAAATTCCATCTTATTCAAACTTCTTCCAAACTTTTTGTGGATGTGTCAAACATTGCATGGTAATTATGTGGCCAAGTCCCACATTTTACAGAATCCTTTTGGCAGCTCCAAAAATTTGCAAAGTATTCTGTAAAAAGAGAAAAGAAATAGAAATGCAAGAAAAAGAAAAAAAAACTCCCCCTGGGCCGAATGGCCCAGCTAGCTAATAGCCAGCCAGCCGGCCCGGCCCCTCCCCTGTCGTCCCCCTTCCCTGTTTCCCCGGCCAGGGTCGGAACAGGGGCGGGTTCCCGCCCGACCACCTCGCCGGCACCGACGCCGGGAGGGGATAAGGCCGCCACGCCCCGCCTCATCGTTTCCTTCTCCCACTCACTCCCCGCTCTCCCTCTCGGTCCCTGGGCCTCCCCTCCCTCGCTCCCCCTCACCATTCTCCTCCCTCACCGAGCGCAGCCGCTGCCACGCGCCCGTCGATCCCGCGCTCCCTGTCGACCCCTCGACTCGCCCCGATGACGTAGCGCTCCGCCATCGTCCTCCGCGTCGTCCGGTCCAGGCCATTAGAGTCGGGAGCCACCGAGACGAGCCCGGCGAGCTCTTCTTTCCCTACGGCCATCTTCACGTCCAGCGATGATTCCGGTGACGACACGCCTCCCCGAGCCCATTTGAGCACAACTACAGGGCCCCCTGAGCAGTCGTCGTCCTTCCCCCTCTCTCCCCGCGCGTTTCCGTCACCGTAGTGGTCGCATTGGAGATGCCCGAACGCTCCACCGCGGATCTCGTCGCCGGCGAGACTCCGGTGACCAAATGGTCACGGGCATGTTTCCGTTGAACTCGCCGCGTCGAGTAGGGCCTGACTAGCCCTTCTGTTTGTCCAATAGCGCTGCATCGCCGTTGCCATTGCTCGCCCGAAACACCCCACCACCGGCGATGTCGTACTGCTCGTCTCCGTCCACCACAACCCGCAAAACCACCACCAACCGACGCGTCGTCTTCTTGTCGTTCGAACGCGCCTGGACGCGATCAAAATGATGCCATGTGGGCAATTTCCAACGATGCCCGAGGACGCGCCGCCGCGAACGAGCTCACTAGCGTGATTCCAATGAGTCGCCGGCCGTCACTGAGCTGGCTTGACACGTGGGCTCTCTTGTGTCACTGACGGGTGGGCCCCGTTGACCCATTGACCCGGTCAGCCGCTGATGTGGCCGGCCCCATGTCACTGACATGTGGGTCCCGCCTGTTTAAATGATTTTTGTTAAATAGATAATCTGCTAATTACTTAATTAATTAAATTAAATGCTAATCACTCACTGACATTAGTTCCCACCCACTAATTAACTTGTTAAGCTAATCTAACCCCTCTGTTAAAGCCACAGTCACTGACCAGTGGGTCCCACTGGACCCACAAGTCAGTTTTGACTGCAGTCGACCGCACTGTTGACTGCTGACATCACACATACGTCATGCTGACGTCATCCCATACTATTCTGGATAATGTTGAATTAAATAGATAAATAAATTCAGAAAATGAGTAAAACTTTAGAAAAACAAAGAAAATAAACCGTAACTCAGATGAAAATGTTTTCTACATGAAAGTTGCTCAGAACGACGAGACGAATCCGAATACATAGCCCGTTCGTCCGCCACACATCCCTAGCATATCAAACACACAACTTTCCTCCTTTGGCTCATCTGTCCGAAAACGCGAAACACTGGGAATACTTTCTCGGATGTTTCCCCCTTCAGCGATATCACCTACTACCATGTTTGGGCACCCCTAGCAACGCTCATTGTCATGGCATGCATCATCATGCATATGTTTGCATTATATTTATTGTTTCTTCCCCCTCTTCTCTCGCTAGACTCCGAGATCGACGCCGCTGCTATCCAATATGACTACGGTGTGACGACCCATCCTTGCCAGAGCAACCAGGCAAGCCCCCCCC
>NC_057810.1:629688555-629738123 GCF_018294505.1 Triticum aestivum | reverse complement strand
ACTATAATTGTTTGCTCCTATTCTGATGCATAGCCTGCTTTTGTATCTGCTGTTGTATCTTACCTGCTTATCCTAAATTGCTTAGTATAGGTTAGTGATCCATCAGTGACCCCCCACCTTGTCCTTGTTGCCCCTGCTTCATCATCGAAGACCCGATCAACGGGATCGAAGACCAGGCCCCGGCACCGCAGATCATTTCCCCTTAGTTGCTCGACACTGTTAAGTTACTATCGACTGCCGAGGGTGAGACCTCTAAAGCACTTCTGATCTTAATCCTCTAGCATCGTTATTCGGTCGTGGTCATCGAGGGTGATTCCTCCTTAACCACTTCCGATACGACTCTGTCGTGCAACCCCTCAAGTGTGAACCTCGAGGGTGATTCCTCTTACGTTCACCTTGATGATTACATCGAGTCGAATTCATCGGGGGTGATTCCTCGGGTTTTGCCCTTGATGTTCAGACACACAGTTACTATGATTACTATGACTTTACACTGAACCATGTTACTAAAGACGGGTCCACCCTGAGGGGTACCCGCGCAAGCATAATTGCGAGTGATGTGGAGTCGGGTTGACCTGGAAGGTGCCCGTGAGATAATTACAAGGTATGACCGGGCATTCTTAGCCCTTGCCTCAAGTCCTCGAGACGGGGCAACGGGGTCACATCTTTTCATGAGTCTCTGCTTGTTACCGCGCGTTCCTAATCCACTATGATTTGGATATTTGATCTGAGGGGCGTCTGGCCTGATAGCGCTAACCATCATGTGGGCATAGTATGGGTGTTCTGCGTCGTAAACATCAGCCGAAGCTTAATAGACGTCAGTGACTAAGCGGCGCGTGCCGGGTTGAACTGTGTAAGCACCTGCCTTTTTGAAGGAGGTAGCTAGGTCTGCTCATCGGCCGCCCTCGCAACATGCAGGAGTTCCCGGGGAGATGGCCCATGACCCCTGGGGGCATAGGTTTAGTCCGGCGTGCTGACCTCTCTATTAAGCCTAGGTCGGGTTGCGGTGTATTGTTTGGCCGAGGCCGGGCATGACCCAGGAAAGTGTGTCCGGTCATAGTTAATCGAGCATGGTGGGTAAGTTGGTGCACCCCTGCAGGGAAGAAAACATCCATCGATAGCCTGTCCTACGGTAACGGACACTTGGAGTTGTATCCCAATCGATACAACTAGAACTGGATACTTGTGATGAGAATTGGATTGTGATGAGAAATGGATAGTATGGCTCTGGGATTGCTTTCTCGCAGGGAGTCGAGAAAGGATCTCTGGCCGAGGTTGATAACACTACTATTACTTTACTTTATGCTACTCTACTCCCTCCTGTTTGCTGCAAGATGGTGGTTTCCAGAAGATGCTAATCTTCAATAGGACTAGGCCTTCTCTCTATTCTGGCATTTCTGCAGCCCAGTCGACATATACAACCTTCCTTTGATAATATTGCATATGTAGTGTAGATCCTTGCTTGCGAGTACTTTGGATGAGTACTCACGGTTGCTTTGCTCCCCCTTTTCCACCTCTTTCCATTCTTCTTGGATGCTCCAACTAGATGGTGGAGCCCAGGAGCCAGATGATACCACCGACGACTACTACTACCCCGAGGGTGCCTAATACTACACGGAGGCCGCCGACGACCAGGAGTAGTTAGGAGGCTCCCAGGCAGGAGGCCTTGCCTTTTCAATCAATGTTGCTTTTGTGCTAGCCTTCTTAAGGCAAACTTGTCTAACCTATGTCTGTACTCAGATATTGTTGTTTCCGCTGACTCTTGTATATTCGAGCTTATGTATTCGAGCCCTCGAGGCCCCTGGCTTGTAATATAAAGCTGGTATTATTTTTAATTTGTCTCTAGAGTTGTGTTGTGATATCTTCCCATGAGTCTCTGATCTTGATCGTACACATTTGTGTGTATGATTAGTGTACGATTGAATCAGGGGCGTCACAAGTTGGTATCAGAGCCAACTGTCTGTAGGTAGTCCCCTTTCCAACTCATTGGCCGAAGTTGAGTCTAGTCACTTAAAAAAACTTCTAGTAACATGGCTGTTTGGCTTACGGGCCCACGTTGCCATTGGGTGGTATTAGGATCTTTTATTCCTCGTCTATACTCTGGGACTCTGATCTCTCGTCTATTCGGGTTAAACATTTTACTAACTCTGACATTAGGCTCTCGTACCCACTTCCTCCCGGAGAGCCCCGACATTATCGATGATCGCTTGCTTCGCCAGAAGACTTCGAAGATACTCTATGATGTTCTCCCGAGAACATGTGCTCATCACTTTTGGAATTCACTTCCACCATCAACCCCTATGTATAGCTACATACACCTGTCGTTCATACATCATTTTCTGGTTGCTCTTGTTACTACAAGATGCCTTGAATTACACTCTGATGTTTCGAGAACCCCTTCCGCAAATGCCTTGTAGTTCTTTGCCGCATGAATACACCTACAAATAATTCCTCACAATTACCGAGGATTCTTTATCGCCAGTTGTTTGAGTGTTTCACAAAAGTCTTCGGAATACTATTCGATCTTCCCAACATCCTCAGCAGCTTATTGCTATTGAAATTCTTGCTTGCTTGCATTATGGTTAAATCCCATAAGTTAGTAATCTTATTGGTATCCTTTGTCACTATCAATTTGAGTCTGTTGATTCAATATGTTGCGGATGCTCGCAACCTCAGTCAAATCCTAGATTTCATTCTTCCGACTCAGATGTCATTTTGAACAGGAGCTGGTTCTCGGCAAATCAAACCTTGGTTTATTACCATTATAATTCTATTCAAGTTGCCCATCGTTGGATCAGAGTGTCTGCTTCTATTCCTTTAGTTTGGAAATCATAATTCCTTTGTTAATTAAACTTTCAGTTAGTCAGATGTTTCTATAATCTCATCTCCTTGCTTTCTTTCTTCGTCTGATTGGGTATCGATACCCACATCAGCTCTGTTATGGGTCAGTAGATCCTTTGTTGGACTACCATACAACAGTGTCCTTTGTAATTAATCATCGTGTGAATTCTTTCCTGCTACCTAATGTATTTGGTAAATTGTATCCCCTACTTTTGTCTACCATGCTCTGCTTCCGAGCTTGAGTTAATTACCTCTAAAGTTTTTGCAAATGTTCCTAAGATGCCCTGACGGGTTGAACTAATGCTTTCCCTAATTTGTGTGAACCTGAAAATTTCATGGGTCATACTTATCTGGTATTGCACCAGGTAAAACTTTCAACAACTAATGTCATTTCCGAAAAACGAGAAGTGAATGGGAGGTTATACATTGGAGAAGTGGGAGTCAACCTTGAACTTTGTGTTCATGCCCATGGAGCCGATGTGGAACTTATCATGAAAGCTACTTGTAATAATAATCCCCTTGTTATAAGTTCATCTTGTATCTATGCTTGGTCCTTTGCAACCGTGGTTTCAACCATGATTGTTTTTTTATTCCATATCTAGGACAAGTTAAGGTGCTTGTCTTCTATAGATCAGTAAGCCTGCCCAACCTCGATTCTGTTCTGCCTTCAAGTATTACTCTCCAGTATCTCGAGAATAACGGAGAATTGTGTTTCTTACTACGAGTCTTCATCTAGTATTGCTTCTCATTGATTTCAGTTTTCTTTTCCGGGTTCGGAGTTGTTAGCACTCGAGGACACCGATAAGTGAATCAATTTCACACTCTGATTCAATATCTCTAAGTAATTTTCGTTGCTTACGAGTTTAGTAATCCTACAAATCATTCCTTGCTTGATCGACTATATCATTGTTGTGCTAAATTTTAACTGTGCTACCTGGACCTTCCCGGAGCACAATTTTTGTTATTAGCTAACTTACGTCAATCTTCCTCGCCATATCATTTCACCTTGAACAACAAGCTTGATTTCGAGTTTGTGTCGTACCCGTGGTTCCAGTAACCTTTCGCTTCATCATTCCTTTGACTTGATGTCATTGCCGATCGATTACATCTTCAGGAATCCTCTCAACAAATGTGTCGTGATCATCATCATCATTCCAAACCTTTCCAGGATATCAACCGAATTCATGATGAGAAATACCATCCTTGCCCCCTTGGTGAATTGTTGTTGAGCCTCTGGGCCCCATCCTCATCTTTTCCTTGCTAAAATTGTATGACTTATTTCATAAGTTGTTTCCAATGGGTCCTTGTGCATCCAAAGTCTGACCTTTCCCTGATGACCATGTCAATGCTATCCCGAAGCATGTCTGTGGTACTCCAAACATCAAGAAGAACTTTGGAAGCGCAATGCTAAATCTTCTTGATCAATTATCCAAACACCGTTGTATGGGTAAATCTCATAAATTCCTTGCCCCTTTGTCTAACTGGTTTCATACTTGGAGCCTTGTCATTTATATCATGCTATGCCTTTCCTTGGGAAAGATATACTCTTATACCTAGGTACAAACACATTTTCCTTGACATTGGTCTGTTTAATCTGACAATCACATTTTTCTCTTTCCATTGTTTTGTTTAACCTTCCTGGTAATCTAACTTGTCTCAGCAGAGATAAATCCCTGCTTAAGTAAGCACCTCGGTGTACAACTCTGTCAGTAAGACCCTGTTACTATTGTTGATGACATTCCGGTAACCACCGATGGACGAGAACTTTGCCTATTGGTCTGCCTCGTCTTACGAGCAGGAAAATGGTTCTCTTCATCCCACACCCTTGGTACCAAACTTTGTTGCCAACATAACTGTCAAGCTATCCTCTGACCTGCCTTGCTATCATAACCGTTCAAGATGTTAGCGCCTTCCTGCTTTTAACCCACATGGTGGGCCCATAACCCATAGTTCCACAAGATCGAAACCTGACTCTCTTGTACACCCTTGTTTCTAAGGTTGTTTCTCACACTTGGCTTCATATGAAAATCCCGAGCCGCCTTCTGAGAGGCGATCTATTCTGGTATCAGACGCGATACTTATTACCATTGCTCTGAACCCCTTTCACCCCCTTGTTTCAGGCAACAAACGATTGTCTACCAGGTTGAAGCTTCTTATTGCAACTCACCTTGCTCTCGATGACTTTCTTGAATTTCAACTCGAGAGAGGCCTCTATGCCACGTTAACTCACATAGTCCCCACATACCTATCTTGTGTTGAGCTCCGTCCTTCCCGACTCTTTACCCTTACTCCACCTCTTAAATCTTGGGACGAGATTTCTTGTAGTGGAGGAGATTTGTAACACCCCCGGTGTCATGTTATAGTAACCCACTGTGATTAAGCTAACCATTTTTCCAAAACAATGCTTAATCACCTTTGATTCAAATCTCTTTTGAAATTCCACTTTGGAATCAAATTCAATTTGCAAGTGATTTTTGAAGTTGCACAAAAGTTGCTGCAAAATAGTCCATCATTTAGTAAAAATTCCATAACAAATGATTGTTAAGGAAAACAACATCACCTCCAAGCTAAGATGGACTATAGAAAATTAAAATAGTGCCAACTCAGCAAATTAATTGCTTTTCCATCTTTTTGCAAATTCCATCTAATTCAAACTCCTTCCAAACTATTTGCGGCTGTGTCAAATATTGCATGGTAATTATGTGGCCAAGTCCCACATTTTACTCGATCATTTTGGCAGCTCCACAAATTTGCAAAGTATTCTGTAAAAAGAGAAAAGAAATAGAAATGCAAGAAAAAGAAAAAAAACACCCCCCTTGGGCCGAATGGCCCAGCTAGCCAACAGCCAGCCAGCCGGCCCGGCTCCTCCCCTGTCGTCCCCCTACCCTGTTCCCCCGGCCAGAGTCAGAACAAGGGAGGGTTCCCGCCCGACCACCTCACCGGCACCGACGCTGGGAGGGGATAAGGCCGCCATGCCCCCTCCTCCTTGGTTCCTTCTCCCACTTACCCCTCGCTCTCCCTCTCGGTCCCTGCGACTCCCCTCCCTCGCTCCCCCTCACTATTCTCCTCCATCACCAAGCGTAGCTGCTGCCGTGCACCCGTCGATCCAGCGCTCCCCGTCGAGCCCTCGCCTGGCATCGATGATGTAGCGCTCCGTCGTCGTCCTCCGCGTCGTCTGGTCCAAGCCATTGGATCCGGGAGCCACCGAGACGAGCCCGACAACCTCTTCTTCCCCTACGGCCATATTCAACTCTGGCGATGATTCCGTTGATGACACGCCTCCCCGAGCCCATTTGAGCACAACTATAGGGCCCTGTGAGCAGTCGTCGTCCTTCCCCCTCTCCCCCGCATGTTTCCATCGCCGTAGTGGTCGCATTGGAGATGCCTGAATGCTCCGCCGGAGATCTCGTCGCCAGCGAGACTCCGGTGACCAAATGGTCACGGGCATGTTTCTGTTGAACTCGCCGCGTCAAGTAGGGCCCGACTAGCCCTTCCGTTTGCCCAATAGCGCACCACATCGCTGTTGTCGTTGCTCGCCCGAAACACCCCACCGCTGGCGACATCGTATTGCTCATCTCCGGCCACCACAGCACGCGAAACAACCACCAACCGATGCGTCGTCTTCTTGTCTTTCTAACGCGCCCGGCCGCGATCAAAATGATGCCCTGTGGGCGATTTCCGACGATGCCCGAGGAAGCGCCGCCGCAAACAAGCTCGCCAGCGTGATTCCAACGTGTCACCGGCCTTTGCCGAGCTGGCGTGATGCGTGGGCCCCCTTGTGTCGCTGACGGGTGGGTCCCGTTGACCCATTGACCCGGCCAGCCGCTGACGTGGCCGGCCCCATGTCACTTACATGTGGGTCCCGCCTGATTAAACGATATTAGTTCAATAGATAATCTGCTAATTACTTAATTAATTAAATTAAATGCTAATCACTCACTGACAGTAGTTCCCACCCACTAATTAACCTATTAAGCTAATCTAACCCCTCTGTTAAAGCCACAGTCACTGACCAGTGGGTCCCACTGGACCCACATGTCAGTTTTGACTGCAGTTGACCGCACTGTTGACTGCTGACATCACACATACGTTATGCAGATGTCATACCATACTATTCTGGATAATGTTGAATTAAATAGATAAATAAATTCAGAAAATGAGTAAAACTATATAAAAACATAGAAAATAAACCGAAGCTCAGATGAAAATTTTTTCTACATGAAAGTTGCTTAGAACGACGAGACGAATCCGAATACATAGCCCGCTTGTCCGCCACACATACCTAACATATCGAACACACAACTTTCCCCCTCTAGTTCATCTGTCCGAAAAGGTGAAACACCGGGAATACTTTCCCAGATTTTTCCCGTTCGCCGGTATCACCTACTACTGCGTTTGGGCACCCCTAGCAATGCTCATTGTCATGTCATGCATCGTCATGCATATGTTTGCATTATATTTATTGTTTCTTCCCCCTCTTCTCTAGCTAGACTCTCAGACCGACGTTGCTGCTACCCAGTACGACTACGGTGCTGACAACCCCTCCTTGCCAGAGCAACCTTGCAAGCCCTCCCCCCCTTTGATCATCCCGATATCACCCTTTTACTTTTCTCAAGCTTGTATTAGAATTTTCTACTATAATTGTTTGCTCCTATTCTGATGCATAGCCTGCTTTTGTATCTGCTGTTGTACCTTACCTGCTTATCCTAAATTGCTTAGAATAGGTTGGTTAGTGATCCATCAGTGACCCCCCCACCTTGTCCTTGTTGCCCTTGCTTCATCATCAAAGACCCGATCAACGGGATCGAAGACCAGGCCCCGACACCGCACATCATTTCCCCTTAGTTGCTCGATACTGCTGGGTTACTATCGGGTGCCGAGGGTGAGACCTCTACAGCACTTCTGATGTTAACCATGTAGTGTAGCTATTCGGTCATGGTCATCGAGGGTGATTCCTCCTTAACCACTTCCGATATGACTCTGTCATGCAACCCCTCAAGTGTGAACCTCGGGGGTGATTCCTCTTACGTTCACCTTGATGATTACATCTAGTGGAATTCACCGGGGGTGATTCCTCGGGTTTTCCCCTTGATGTTTAGACACACAGTTACTATGATTACTATGACTTTACACTGAACCATGTTACAAAAGATGGGTCCACCCTGAGGGGCACCCACGCAAGCATAATTGCGAGTGATGTATAGTTGGGTTGACCTAGAAGGTGCCCGTGAGATAATTATGAGGCGTGGCCGGACATTCTTAGCCCTTGTCACAAGTCCTCGAGACGGGGCAACGGGGTCACATCTTTTCGTGAGTCTCTGCTTGTTACCGCGCATTTCTAATCCACTACGATTTGGACATTTGATCCGAGGGGCCTCTGGCCTGATAGCACTAACCATCACATGGGCATAGTATGGGCGTTCTGCATCGTATATATCAGCCAAAGCTTAATAGACGTCAGCGACTGAGTGGCACGCGCCGGGTTGGACTGCGTAAGCACCTGCCTTTTTTAAGGAGGTAGCTAGGCCTGCTCACTAGCCGCCCTTGCAACGTGCAGGAGTTCCCGGGGAGATGGCCCATGACCCCTGGGGGCATAGGTTTAGTCCGGCGTGCTGACCTCTCTATTAAACCTAGGTCGGGTTGCGGCGTATTGTTTGGCCGATGCCGGGCATGACCCAGGAAATTGTGTCCGGCCGGAGTTAATCGAGCGTGGTGGGTAAGTTGGTGCACCCCTGCAGGGAAGAAAACATCTATCGATAGCCTGTCCTACAGTAACAGACACTTGGAGTTGTATCCCGGTCGATACAACTAGAACTGGATACTTGTGATGAGAATTGGATTGTGATGAGCAATGGATAGTATGGCTCTAGGATTGCTTTCTCGCAGGGAGTCGAGAAAGGATCTCTGGCCGAGGTTGATAACACTACTACTACTTTACTTTATGCTACTCTACTCCCTCCTGTTTGCTGCAAGATGGTGGTTTCCAGAAGATGCTAGTCTTCAATAGGACTAGGCCTTCTCTCTATTCTGGCATTTCTGCAGCCCAGTCCACATATACAGCCTTCCTTTGATAATGTTGCATATGTAGTGTATATCCTTGCTTGCGAGTACTTTGGATGAGTACTCACGGTTGCATAGCTCCCCTTTTTCCACCTCTATCCATTCTTCTCAGATGCACCAACCAGATGGTGGAGCCCAGGAGCCAGACGACACCACCGACGACTACTACTACCCCGAGGGTGCCTACTACTACATGGAGGCCGTCGACGACCAGGAGTAGTTAGGAGGTTCCCAGGCAGGAGGCCTTGCCTTTTCGATCAATGTTGCTTTTGTTCTAGCCTTTTTAAGGCAAACTTGTCTAAACTATGTTTGTACTCAGATATTGTTGCTTCCGCTGACTCTTGTATATTTGAGCTTATGTATTCGAGCCCTCGAGGCCCCTAGATCTTGTATTATTTTTAATTTGTCTCTAGAGTTGTGATGTGATATCTTCCCGTGAGTCTCTAATCTTGATCGTACACATTTGCATGTATGATTAGTGTATGATTGAATCGGGGGCATCATAGGTTGGTATCAGAGCCAACTGCCTGTAGGTATCCCCCTTTCCAACTCCTTGGCCGAAGTTGAGTCTAGTCACTTAAAAAAACTTTTACTAACATGGTTGTGTGGCTTACGGGACCACGTCACCATTGGGTGGTATTAGGATCTTTTATTCCTCGTCTATACTCTAGGACTCTGATCTCTCATCTATTCGGGTTAAACATTTTACTAACTCTGACATTAGGCTCTCGTACCCACTTCCTCCTGGAGAGCCCCGACATTATCAATGATCGCTTGCTTCGCCAGAAGACTTCGAAGATACTCTATGATGTTCTCCCGAGAACATGTGCTCATCACTTTTGCAATTCACTTCCACTGTCAACCCCTATGTATAGCTACATACACTTCTCTTTCATACATCATTTTCTGGTTGCTCTTGTTACTACAAGATGCCTTGAATTACACTCCGATGTTTCGAGAACCCCTTCCGCAACTGCCTTGAAGTTCTTTGCCGCATGAATACCCCTACAAATAATTCCTCACAATTACCGAGGATTATTCATCGCTAGAATTTTGAGTGTTTCACAAAAGTCTTCGGAATACTATTCGATCTTCCGAAAATCCTCAACAACTTATTGCTCTTGAAATTCTTGCTTGCTTGCATTGTGGTTAAATCCCATAAGTTAGTAATCTTATTGGTATCCTTTGTCACTATCAATTTGAGTCCGTTGATTCAATATGTTGCGGATGCTCGCAACCTCAGTCAAATCCTAGATTTCATTCTTCCGGCTCAGAAGTCATTTTGAACAGGAGCTGGTTCTCAGCAAATCAAACCTTGGTTGATTGCCATTCTAATTCTATTCAAGTTGCCCATCATTTGTTCAGAGTGTCTGCTTCTGATCCTTCAGTTTGGAAATCATAATTCCTTTATTAATTAAACTTTGAGTTAGTCAGATGTTTCTATAATCGCATCTCCTTTCTTTCTTTCTTCGTATGATTGGGTACCGATACCCACATCAGCTATGTTATGGGTCAGCAGATCCTTTGTTGGAATACCATCCCACAGTGTCCTTCGTAATTAATCATCGTGTGAATTCTTCCCTGCTACCTAATGTCTTTGGTAAATTGTATCCCCTACTTTTGTCTACCATGCTCTGCTTCCGAGCTTGAGTTAATTACCTCTAAAGTTTTTGCAAATGTTCCTAAGATGCCCCGACGGGTTGAACTAATGCTTTCCCTAATTTGTGTGAACCCGGAAATTTCATGGGTCATACTTATCTGGTATTGCACCAGGTAAAACTTTCAACAACTAATGTCATTTTCGAAAAATGAGAAGTTAATGGGAGGTTATACATTGGAGAAGTGGGAGTCGACCATGAACTTTGTGTTCATGCCCATGGAGCCGATGTGGAACTTATCATGAAAGCTACTTGTAATAATAATCCCCTTGTTGTAAGTTCATCTTGTATCTATGCTTGGTCCTTTGCAACTATGGTTTCGACCATGATTGTTTTTTTATTCAATATCTAGGACAAGTTAAGGTGCTTGTCTTCTACAGATCAGTAAGCCTGCCCAACCTCGATTCTGTTTTGCCTTCGAGTATTACTCTCCGGTATCTCGAGAATAATGGAGAATTGTGTTGCTTACTATGAGTCTTCATCTAGTATTGCTTCTCTCTGATTTCAGTTTTTTTTCCGGGTTCGGAGTTGCTAGCACTCGAGGACACCGATAAGTGAATCAATTCCGCACTCTAATTCAATAACTCTAAGTAATTTTCGTTGCTTACGAGTTTAGTAATCCTACAAGTCATTCCTTGCCTGATCGCCTATATCATTGTCATGCTAAATTTTAACTTTTCTACCTGGACCTTCCCGGAGCACAATTTTCGATAATTAGCTAACTTACGTCAATCTTCCTCGTCATATCATTTCACCTTGAACAACAAGCTTGATTTTGAGTTTGTGTCGTACCCGTGGTTCCAGTAACCTTTCGCTTCATCATTCCTTTGACTTGATGTCATCGCCGATCGATTACATCTTCATGAAACCTCTCGACAAATGTGTCATGATCATCATCATCATTCCAAACCTTTCCAGGATATTAACCGAATTCATGATGAGAAATACCATCCTTGCCCCCTTGGTGAATTGTTGCTGAGCCTATGGGCCCCATCCTCATCTTTTCCTTGCTAAAATTGTATGACTTATTTTATAAGTTGTTTCCAATGGGTCCTTGTGTATCCAAAGTCCGATCTTTCCCTGATGACCATGTCAATGCTATCCCGAAGCATGTCTGTGGTACTCCGAACATCAACAAGAACATTGGAAGCGCAATGCGGTAAGTGCATCTAGTGCCCCTTAGTGATTCTGGTGTATTGAAGACTTATAGGTTAAGGGACTGATGCATTTGTGAGTGTACACAGGTCTATAAGTCTATGAGGAGTTTGATATTTACAGAGAAAGTCGACCCCTAAAAATGAAGTTCTTCAACTGAAGACTTTGGATTTCTGAAGACTTTCTGAAGACTTTGAAAGTGAAGAAATTGGTGTGACCCTAAAGACTTGGTAATCATTCGAGGAACATGAAGGGTGAAGACTCCCGTTTTTACTGTTTCATTTTCTCTTTCTTGAGTCATAGGAAACACCGTACTGTTAAAGGGGGTCGAGGAAATACTAAGGAAAAAATTCCATGTGATGCTCAACTCAAAATCCTACACCTACCAATCCTTTCGAGTGAAGCCATTGGAAATCTCACACAGTTCAGTCATATTCTTCAGTGACAGAGACGAAGTTCTTCTGGTCTCTGAGGAATTTGTTCTGACTGAGGAGTTAGGAATTCGCCCGTGCGGATTGCCTACAAAGTGAGGAACATGATAGCCCTGAGGTATTTGAGAGTCAAATATTTCGACCGTTGCTGTGCTACGCGCCAGCTGTCCCAAAATATCTACCCACCTAACAGTCATATCAGACAAGGGCATTTATGTCTTATCATGTCGGGCTGCTCCCTAGGCTATAAATAGCCGCCCCCTACAACCACTAGCTGGTTGGCTGCTCCGAGAGAAACTGACACTTGTCATTTGAGAGAAACCCATCCTCCAAGGACTTTGGGCGAAAATCATCAAGTGAGGAAAACCCAAACCCCAAACATACAAACCCCAAAGTGATTGAGCATCACTGAAGAGATTGATCCTGCGTGGATCCGACGCATGTTTCCTTTGAAGACTATGCTTCTTCCAGACGGTTAGGCGTCAATGTCTAGAGCATCCAAGAGGAATTGTGGATTGCCGAGTGACCGAGTTTGTGAAGGTTCGGAAGTCACCTGAAGACTTACCACGAGTGATTGGGCGAGGTCTGTGTGACTTTAGCTCAAGGAGAATACACTAAGGACTGTGTGTCCGGGACTGGGTGTCCTCGAGTTTAAATACTCAGCCGCTCCAACCAAATGTACAACTGAGACAGCAGTTGGAACTCGTCTACCAAATCATTGTCTTCACCGAGCTTACTGGTTCCATTTCCTCAACTCTTTCATTTCCTCATCTCTGTTGTTGTGTGCTTGTTCATATCTGTTTGAAGACTTTGACTGAAGACTTTCTCAATTTTCTCAGTTCAATTTCTTCAGTCTGTCTGTCTTCATCTTGTGTTACCCTGTGTTTACGCTTTATGTACTCTGTGCTTGTCTTCATTTCATCCTGATGACTATGCGTGTGTTCTGCTATGTTTACTTTTGAGTACTTATTCTGTTGCAGGTAGTTCTTCACTTAGGAATTTCCTCACCAGCAAATTCCTCATTGAAGAATTCATAAAAATCGCCTATTCTCCCCCCTCTAGTCGATATAAAGCACTTTCAAATGCTAAATCTTCTTGATCAATTATCCAAACACCGTTGTATGGGTAAACCTCATAAATTCCTTGCCCCTTTGTCTAACTGGTTTCATACTGGGAGCCTTGTCATTTATATCATGCTATGCCTTTCCTTGAGAAATATATACTCTTATACCCAGGTATAAACACATTTTCCTTGCCATTGGTATGTTTAATCTGATAATCACATTTTTCCTTTCCATTGTTTTGTTTAACCTTCCTGGTAATCTAGCTTGTCTGAGCAGAGATAAATCCCTGCTTAAGTAAGCACCTCGGTGTACAACTCTGTTAGTAAGACCATGTTACTATTGTTGATGATTCTGGTAACCACCGATGGACGAGAACTTTGCCTATTGGTCCGCCTCATCTTACGAGCAGGAAAATGGTTCTCTTCGTCCCACGCCCTTGGTACCAAACTTTGTTGCCAACATAACTGACAGGCTATCCTCTGACCTGCCTTGCTATCATGACCGTTCAAGATGTTAGCGCCTTCCTGCTTTTAACCCACATGGTGGGCCCATAACCCATAGTTCCACAAGATCGAAACCTGGCTCTCTTGTACACCCTTGTTTCTAAGGTTATTTCTCACACTTGGCTTCATATGAAAATCCCGAGTCTCCTTCTGAGAGGCAATCTATTCTGGTATCAGACGCGATACTTATTACCATTGCTCTAAACCCCTTTCACCCCCTTGTTTCAGGAAACAAACGATTGTCTACCAGGTTGAAGCTTCTTATTGCAACTCACCTTGCTCTTGATGACTTTCTTGAATTTCAACTCGAGAGAGGCCTCTATGCCACGGTCACTCACATAGTCCCCACATACCTATCTTGTGTTGAGCTCCGTCCTTCCCGAGTCTTTGCCCTTACCCCACCTATTAAATCTCGGGACAAGATTTCTCGTAGTGGAGGAGATTTGTAACACCCCCAGTGTCATGCTACAGTAACCCACTGTGATTAAGCTAACCATTTTTCCAAAACAGTGCTTAATCACCTTTGATTCAAATCTCATTTGAAATTCCACTTTGGAATCAAATTCAATTTGCAAGTGATTTTTGAAGTTGCGCAAAACTTGCTGCAAAATAGCCCATCATTTAGTAAAAAATCCATAACAAATGATTGTTAAGGAAAACAACATCACCTCCAAGCTAAGATGGACTATAAAAAATTCAAATAGTGCTAACTCAGCAAATTAATTGCTTTTCCATCTTTTTGCAAATTCCATCTAATTCAAACTTCTTCCAAACTTTTTGTCGTGTGTCAAACATTGCATGGTAATTATGTTGGGGAACGTAGCAGAAATTCAAAGTTTTCCTATGAGTCACCAAGATCTATCTATGGAGAGACTAGCAATGAGAGAGAGGGGAGTGCATCTACATACCCTTGTAGATCGCTAAGCGGAAGCGTTACAAGAACGCGGATGAAGGAGTCGTACTCGTAGCGATTCAGATCGCAGTTGATTCCGATCTAAGCGCCGAACAACGGCGCCTCCGCGTTCGACACACGTGCAGCCCGATGACGTCTCCCGTGCCTTGATCCAGCAAGGGGAGAGGGAGAGTTTGGGGAAGACTCCGTCCAGCAGCAGCACGACGGCGTGGTGGTGGTGGAGGAGCGCGGTACTCCAGCAGGGCTTCGCCAAGAACTATGAGAGACGAGGAGGGAGAGAGGTAGGGCTGCGCCTTGGGAGAGAGAGACTCATGTGTTGGGCAGCCCCAAAACCTCTACTATATATAGGGGTAAGGGAGAGGGGGAGGCGCCCTAGGGTTTCCCCTAGGGGGGCGGCGGCCAAGGCAGATGGGATCTCCCCCTTGGGTGACTTGGCCCCTGGTCACGTGGGAACCCTAGATGGGGCACCCCAAAGCCCCTGGTCACGTGGGAATTGGTGAGGGGGCGCACAAACCCTTAGTGGGCCGGTTTGCCCCCTCCCCTTGGCCCATGAAGCCCCCCAACACTTGTCGGGGCTCCCGAAACACCTTTCGGTCATGCTGGTCATCACCCGGTACCTCCGGAAAACTTCCGGACTCCAAAACCCTTCGTCCAATATATCAATCTTTACCTTAGGACCATTTCGGGACTCCTCGTGACGTTCGGGATCTCATCCGGGACTCAGAACAACATTCAGTAACCGCGTACATACCTTCCCTATAACCCTAGCGTCATCGAACCTTAAGTGTGTAGACCCCACGGGCTCGGGAACCATTCAGACATGACCGAGACATCTCTCTGGTCAATAACCAACAGCGGGATCTGGATACCCATGTTGGCTCCCACATGTTCCACGATGATCTCATCGGATGAACCACGATGTCAAGGATTCAATCAATCCCGTATACAATTCCCTTTGTCTACTGCTATGATACTTGCCCGAGATTCGATCGTCGGTATCCCGATACCTTGTTCAATCTCGTTACCGGCAAGTCTATTTACTCGTTCCGTAACACATCATCCTGCGATGAACTCCTTGATCACATTGTGCACATTATGATGATGTCCTACCGAGTGGGCGCAGAGATACCTCTCCGTCACACAAAGTGACAAATCCCAGTCTCGATTCGTGCCAACCCAACAGACACTTTCGGAGATACCCGTAGTGCACCTTTATAGCCACCCAGTTACGTTGTGACGTTTGGTACACCCAAAGCATTCCTACGGTATCCGGGAGTTGCACAATCTCATGGTCTAAGGAAAAGATACTTGACATTTAGAAAAGCTTTAGCATACGAACTACACGATCTTGTGCTAGGCTTAGGATTGGGTCTTGTCCATCACATCATTCTCCTAATGATGTGATCTCGTTATCAATGACATCCAATGTCCATGGTCAGGAAACCATGACCATCTGTTGATCAACGAGCTAGTCAACTAGAGGCTCACTAGGGACATGTTGTGGTCTATGTATTCACACATGTATTGCGGTTTCCGGTCAATACAATTATAGCATGAATAATCGACAATTATCATGAACAAGGAAATACAATAATAACCATTTTATTATTGCCTCTAGGGCATATTTCAACAAATTATGTGGCCAAGTCCCACATTTTACAGAATCCTTTTGGCAACTCCAAAAATTTGCAAAGTATTCTGTAAGAAGAGAAAAGAAATAGAAATGCAAGAAAAAGAAAAAAAACCTCCCCCTGGGCCGAATGGCCCAACTAGCCAACAACCAGCTAGCCGGCCTGGCCCCTCCCCTGCCGTCCCCCTTCCCTGTTCCCCCGGCCAGGGTCGGAACAGGGGTGGGTTCCCGCCCGACCACCTCGTCGGCACCGACGGAGGGAGGGGATAAGGCCCCCACACCCCTGCCTCCTCGGTTCCTTCTCCCACTCAACCCCCCGCTCTCCCTCTCGGTCCCTGCACCTCACCTCCCTTGCTTCCCCTCACCCTTCTCCTCCCCCACTGAGCGCAGCCGCTGCCACGTGCCCGTCGATCCCGCGCTCCCCGTCGACCCCTCGCCTCGCCCCGATGATGTAGCGCTCCACCGTCGTCCTCCATGTCGTCCGATCCAAGCCATTGGAGCCGGGAGCCACCGAGACGAGCCCGACAAGCTCTTCTTCCCCTACGGCCATCTTCAACTCCGGCGATGATTCCGGTGATGACACGCCTCCCCGAGCCCATTTGAGCACAACTACAGGGCCCGGTGAGCAGTCGTCGTCCTTCCCCCTCTCCTCCCGCCCGTTTCCGTCGCCGTAGTGGTCGCATTGGAGATGCCCGAACGCTCCACCGCAGATCTCGTCGCCGGCGAGACTCCAGTGACCAAATGGTCACGGGCATGTTTCCGTTGAACTCACCGCGTCGAGTAGGGCCTTCCGTTTGCCCAATAGCGCGCCGCATCGCTGTTGTCATTGCTCGCCCGAAACACCCCACCGTCGGCGACGTCGTACTGCTCGTCTCCGACCACCGTAGCCCGCGAAACCACCACCAACCGACGCATCGTCTTCTTGTTGTTCTAACGCGCCCGACAGCGATCAAAATGATGCCCTGTGGGCGATTTCCGACGATGCCCGAGGATGCGCCGCCGCGAACGAGCTCGCCGGCGTGATTCCGACGAGTCGCCGGCTGTCGCTGAGCTGGCGTGAGGCGTGGGCCCCCTTGTGTCGCTGACGGGTGGGCCCTGTTGACCCATTGACCCGGTCAGCCGCTGACGTGGCCGGCCCCATGTCACTGACATGTTGGTCCCGCCGGATTAAACGATTTTAGTTCAATAGATAATCTGCAAATTACTTAATTAATTAAATTAAATACTAATCACTCACTGACAAGTAGTTCCCACCCACTAATTAACCTGTTAAGCTAATCTAACCCCTCTATTAAAGCCACAGTCACTGACCGGTGACTGCTGACATCACACATACGTCATGTTGACGTCATCCCGTACTATTCTGGATAATGTTGAATTAAATAGATAAATAAATTGAGAAAATGAGTAAAACTTTAGAAAAACATAGAAAATAAACCGTAACTCAAATGAAAATGTTTTCTACAAGAAATTTGCTCAGAACGACGAGACGAATCCGAATAGGTAGCCCGTTTGTCCGCCACACATACCTAACATATCGAACACACAACTTTCCCCCTCTGGTTCATCTATCTGAAAACGCGAAACACCGGGAATACTTTCCCGGATGTTTCCCCCTTCGCCGGTATCACCTACTACCGCGTTTGGGCACCCCTAGCAACGCTCATTGTCATGTCATGCATCGTCATGCATATGTTTGCATTATATTTATTGTTTCTTCCCCCTCTTCTCTCGCTAGACTCTGAGACCGACACTGCTGCTACCCAGTACGACTACGGTGTTGATGACCTCTCCTTGCCAGAGCAACCACGCAAGCTCCCCCCCCTTTGATCATCTCGATATCGGCCTTTTACTTTCTCTCATGCTTGCATTAGATTTTGCTACTGTAATTGTTTGCTCCTATTCTGATGCATAGCCTGCTTTTGTATCTGGTGTTGTACCTTACCTTCTTATCCTAAAGTGCTTAGTATAGGTTGGTTAGTGATCCACGAGTGCCCCCCCACTTTGTCCTTGTTGCCCCTGCTTCATCATCGAAGACCTGATCAACGAGATCGAAGACCATGCCCCGGCACCGCACATCATTTCCCCTTAGCTGCTTGACACTGCTGGGTTACTATCGAGTGCTGAGGGTGAGACCCCTACAGCACTTCTGATGTTAACCCTGTAGTGTAGCTATTCGGTCGTGGTTATCGAGGGTGATTCCGCCTTAACCACTTCCGATATGACTCTGTCCTGCAACCCCTCAAGTGTGAACCTCAGGGGTGATTCCTCTTACGTTCACCTTGATGATTACATCGAGTGGATTTCACCGGGGGTGATTCCTCGGGTTTTCCCCTTGATGTTTAGACACACAGTTACTATGATTACTATGACTTTACACTGAACCATGTTACTAAAGACGGGTCCACCCTGAGGGGTACCCACGCGAGCATAATTGCGAGTGATGTATAGTCGGGTTGACCTAGAAGGTGCCCCGAGATAATTACGAGGCATGGCCGGGCATTCTTAGCCCTTGTCGCAAGTCCTCGAGACGGGGAAACGGGGTCACATCTTTTCGTGAGTCTCTGCTTGTTACCACGCGTTCCTAATCCACTACGATTTGGATATTTGATCCGAGGGGCCTCTGGCATGATAGCACTAACCATCACGTGGGCATAGTATGGGCGTTCTGCGTCGTATACATCAGCCAAAGCTTAATAGACGTCAGCGACTGAGTGGCACGCGCCGGGTTGGACTGCGTAAGCACCTGCCTTTTTTAAGGAGGTAGCTAGGTCTACTCACCGGTCGCCCTCGCAACACGCAGGAGTTCCTGGGGAGATGGCCCATGACCCCTGGGGGCATAGGTTTAGTCTGGCGTGCCGACCTCTCTATTAAGCCTAGGTCGGGTTGCGGCGTATTGTTTGGCCGAGGCCGGGCATGACCTAGGAAAGTGTGTCCGGCCGGAGTTAATCGAGCGTGGTGGGTAAATTGGTGCACCCCTGTAGGGATGAAAACATCTACCGGTAGCCTGTCCTACGGTAACGGACACTTGGAGTTGTATCCCGGTCGATACAACTAGACCTCGTTACTTGTGATGAGAATTCGATTGTGATGAGAAATGGATAGTATGGCTCTAGGGTTGCTTTCTCGCAGGGAGTCGAGAAAGGATCTGTGGCCGAGGTTGATAACACTACTACTACTTTACTTTATGCTACTCTACTCCCTCCTATTTGCTGCAAGATGGTGGTGTCCAGAAGATGCTAGTATTCAAGGACTAGGCCTTCTCTCTATTCTGGCATTTCTGCAGCCCAGTCCACATATACAGCCTTCCTTTGATAATGTTGCATATGTAGTGTAGATCCTTGCTTGCGAGTACTTTGGATGAGTACTCACGTTTGCTTTGCTCCCCTTTTTCCACCTCTTTCCATTCTTCTCGGATGCTGCAGCCAGATGGTGGAGCCCAGGAGCCAGACGACACCACCCACGACTACTACTACCCCGAGGGTGCCTACTACTACATGGAGGCCACCGACGACCAGGAGTAGTTAGGAGGTTCCCAGGCAGGAGGCCTTGCCTTTTCGATCAATGTTGCTTTTGTGCTAGCCTTTTAAGGCAAACTTGTCTAACCTATGTCTGTACTCAGATATTGTTGCTTCCGCTGACTCTTGTATATTCGAGCTTATGTATTCGAATCCTCGAGGCCCCTGGCTTGTAATATAAAGCTTGTATTATTTTTAATTTGTGTCTAGAGTTGTGTTGTGATATCTTCTCGTGAGTCCCTGATCTTGATCGTACACATTTGCGTGTATGATTAGTGTATGATTGAATCGGGGGCATCACAATGCTGCCCTATGCTTTCGCTGCTTGAATCCCGGCCACCCCGTGCCTGAGTGCCTCTACCCCGGGCACGGCTCGTAGGACTGCTGAAAATACTAGCGCGGCATCCTGCGCGCCTCCTCACCCGCCAGCACCGCCGCTGCGCTGGCCGCTGCCACCCGGGAGACGCTGCGCCCCCGCATCGCCACCCTGCCCGTGGCGCTGCCCCAGCCCCCGCCGGCCCTGCCCATCGACCCAGTGTGTGTAATCATTCCGAGCTCCATGGATATGGACGAGGCCGAGATGGTGCTGCGCCGTGGGATGGTTGTCTCCATCACTGGAGACAGACCAGCGGTCGCCGCCCGTGATGTTGAGTGTGTCATGTTCTCATCCTTCGACCTCCACCCCGGCGACTTCACCATCCACGCGCATCGCCCCGAGGACTTCCTCCTACTCTTCTCCACCCGACAACTCATGGACCGCCTCGCCGGCGACCACTTCATCAACGGCCCCGGGGTCTCCCTGGCGCTCCGCCCGTGGAACAAGCTCGCCCATGCCCAGCTCGGCTCCCTAGACTGCAACGTCGAGCTCGAGCTCCGCGGCATCCCGATGCAGGCATGGCATCTATCCACCGCCGAGCATCTCCTTGGCAGCGGCTGCTGGATTGAGCGACTCCACCCGAGCATGCGCTCTCGACCCCGTGAGCATCCGCCAGGTGGCCATCCTGGAGATCGTCGAGCTCGTCCCCTCCCATAACCGCGCCCATGATCTCACCCTCTTGCCTGCCATGCGTACCCTCGTCTACCCAGTCTCCATTATGCTCACCACGGCCGCGCCCCACCGGCCCGCGCAGCCTGCTGCTCGCAATGGCCCAAGACCGAGCGATGACGACGCACCAGACGACAACGACGCAGATGTCGGTCGTGAGCAGGCCGTGGGACGCAACCGCGGGCGCCGTCGTGGGCGTAAGCATCGCCGTTCCTCCGAAGCCCCAACGGCCGCGCGGACGGCATGGCTGTCGACTCCGCGTGCTGTCGCGTGTCTAGCCACCGTGGTCGTGCTGATGGTCCACCGTCGATGCTGGGTGGTGCCAACCTCGCAGTCGTATGGCCAAGGCAGCGTTTCCTCCGAGGCGCGCACGCACGATGGAACCTTGGCCTGCTACAGGGGCACCCAAAAGTTCTCATCGCTTTTCCAGAAGAGGAAAGCGTCAGGGAAAGAAAAGGCAGGCGGCCAGCGACAAGGCTGCTCTCCCTACGCCACCCTCGTCCTCCCGCCCTGAAGCCCGCACCCCACCACCCATCAGTTTGATAGGTGGCAGACGACCATTGGCTCTGGCCTCACCCAACCTGCCGCACCCAGTTTGCCCATGTCGCCTTCCTCACATGGGGCGGGCCACCCGATGACAACGCCGGATGAGGCAGGCCACGACATGCATGGGGATCAGGATGCCCCCGCGGACAGCCAATTGCTGGCTAGCGAGGTACCGGATTCCCAGCCTTCGTCGCCTGCAGCCGATCCACTGGCGGGGCAAAGTAGCGCTCTGCCGCTGTCCCCCCTGCCGCAGCTGTGCTCGTTGCTGACCGGTCCACGGACTGCAGCCCCACCCTGGCAGCACCCGAGTTGATAGCTGGACCGGTCCTGGAGCCTCGGGAGGCTTCCGCGCAGGCCCCGCCATGCAAGGGCGCTCCCCCTGCCACCTCCGCGGCCCAACCAGCTGCTGAGACGCCGCGCCCACCCAAAGCCCAGCATGATGCCCATCATGGCACGGGGCATGTGGCGGCCTAGCATGAAGGAACTCACGTGTCACAGCCACTAGCTGAGGCTCAGCGCCCGCTCAGGGCCCATCATGGGGACCACCATGGGGACGTGCCGACGGTGGCCCAAAATCGAGGCACGCACGCGACACATGTTGTTGAGCCCAACACCATGTTGTCGTGCTCACCCACGCGCTTCACATCCCCACAATCACCCTACGCCGCTCTCACCCACGCGTGCCAGCGCCCACATCCTTGACTCTGGGGGACTTCCTCGCCGCCGCCACCAAGAAGATTGATGCCACCCTCCCGCCCCCCGGCAGACGCACGCTCCATGTACCTCCCAATTTCACCCCGCGACGCGGGTGCTCGGCCGCCTCCTCAACTTGCAAGTCTGCAGCCCCGCCGACAGCTAAGCGGCGCTCGTAGATTCATATCTTGCGAACCCTGGGCATCGTCGGGGTCGACTAGAGGATCAGGTCGGCCGAGATGAAGGCATATGAAGGCCACTTCACGACGTGCATTCCTCTTCCCATCCTCTTGGCTATTGTTGTGCTGGTCGATCGTGAGCTACCCGCAGATCCCACCATCGCGCCGATCACCATGGTGGTCGTCGACAACCCGATTGAGGCATAGTTGCGCCCCAACGCCCCACCGTAGATCTCTCCTTCATGGATTACAAGCACAAGATCCTAATCTGGAATGTGCGCAGCCTCAATGCGTGTGCCCGCTGCACCGCCATTTGGTCACTTGTTGTAACCGCTAATGCATCCATCGTTTGCCTCCAAGAAACAAAGATGGCTTTGATTTGCTGGCCGAGTGTCCTTGAAGCACTTGGCTCGGAATTCGACGACTATGTCTACCTCCTAGCGGATGGCACCCGTGGCAGCATTTTGCTTGCCTGGAAGAGCAGGGAGGTGGCCATCTCGGACCCCGAGTTCACATCAAACACATTGGCTGCTAGGGTGTCCGCCTCCTCCGATGCACGCACGCCATGGTGTATTATCGTGGTCTATGGGCCGTAGTTCGACGCCAACAAGACCGCCTTCTTACAGGAGCTACACGATGTCCGGGCGGCATGCGACGGCCCTTGGATGCTATGCGGTGATTTCAACCTCATATTTCGCGACGAAGACAAGAACAACGGCAAACTCAACCGCCGCATGATGGGTCGTTTCCGGCGTGCAACCAACGACCTCACGCTCAAAGAGGTCTACCTCAACGGTCGCCGTTACACATGGTCCAACGAGCAATCTCCCCCAACCCTCGTGCACCTAGACCGCGTCCTCTGCACTCCCGGTTGGGAGGACCTGCATGGGGAATGCCACCTTCGATACCTCGCCTCCGTCGTTTCCGATCACAGCCCCTTGCTGCTTGATTTCAAACTGGTGCCGCGAGGCCATCGACGTTTCCATCTCGAGGAATTCTGGACACGGTTGGATGGATCCCATAACATCGTGGCGGCCGCCTGACACTCCGTCCACGACGACAACCCCTTCTGGCAGCTCATGTGATGCATGCAAATCACCGCTCGCAAGCTTACTAGCTGGAGCACGTGGACTGTCGACAACGTTCGCCTCAAGCTTGCGATCTCCAGGGAGCTCCTCCTCAGGCTGGACACGGTGCAGGAGAGCCGATCCATGTCCCCACACGAGACTGGCTCCTGCGGTACATCAAGGCCTCCTACCTTGGCCTCGCCTCTCTTGAGCGCACCATCGCCCGACAATGTGCCTGCATTGCGACTCTCAAGGATGGCGCTAGCACTTCTTTCTTCTATAGGCAATGCACGTACCGGCGGCAGAAGTACAGGATCCACAACCTCACAATGGACGGCGTCCCGATCTCTGCCCCTAGTGACATGGCGGCCGTGGCTTACGCGCACTTTGGTGCCCTACACGTCCACAAGACGCCCCGCGATTGCAGCCTCGACCACACAGAGCTGATAACGCCTAGCAACATCGACGACCTTGACACCCCCTTCAACGCCGAGGAAATTTGGCAGACAGTGAAACGCCTCCTAGCCCGAAAAGCATCGGCCCGGACGGCTTCACCGCCGAATTTTTGCGCGTCTGCTGGCCCATTATCCGGCAAGACTTCATCGACGTTTTCTAGCGGTTGTACGAGATGTGCGGTCGAGGCTTGTTCTCCCTCAACCAGGCGCTGCTCACCTTGCTCCCGAAGTGCACAGACGCTCGTGGCCTCGGTAACTTAAGGCCCATAAGCCTAATTCACCTTGTCACCAAAATCTTCGCGAAGGTCCTATCACTCCACCTCGCGCCAAAGCTCTGCAGCCGTGTCAACACTTGCCAGAACGCATTCATCCCCAGTTGCAGCTTGCACGACAACTTCATCCTCGTGCGCCAGTCCGCGCGCCTCCTGCACCAGCTCGGCGCCCCTCGCGTCCTCTTGAAGCTGGACCTGGCTCGTGCCTTCAACACCATCAGCTGGCCGTTACTCCTCGAAGTCCTCCGGCAGTATGACTTTGGCTACCGCTTCCTGGAATGGCTTGTCATCTTGCTCTCCTCGGCCAGCACGAAGGTGCTCATCAAGGGAGACCCCGACCCCATCATTTGGCATAGGTGTGGCCTCCGCCGGGGCGACCTCGTGCCTCTGCAGCTCTTTGTCCTTGCCTTCAACACGCTAGGCCGCCTCCTCCACCATGCAATGGATCCGGGTGTCCTGCAGTGGCTGCACCCCCGGTGTCCGGTCCCCTTGGTCCCCTTCTACGCTAACGACGTAATCCTCTTCTCCCATCCCACCATCGGCGACATCACTGCTGTCAAGAGCATCTTGTTGCTCTTCGGCCGAGCTTCAGGCCTGCTGGTGAACTACTCCAAAAGCTCTGCCACCATGATCCGGTGCTCCGCTGATGATGACGCGCCTGCTGCCAACCTGCTGGGCTGCCCCCTCGCTGAGTTTACAATCACCTACCTGGGCATCCCCATGACTCTTCATCGTCCCACGGCCACTCAATTGTAGCCCGTCATCGACAAAATGGCCGGCATGCTACCGTCCTGGAAGGCACATCTTATGAACAAGGCCGGCCGCCTAGCGTTCATCAAGGCCGTCCTAAGCGCAATCCCGATCCACCAGCTCCTCGCCCTCGCCCCCCTCCAAGAAGACCATCAGGGCACTTGAGAAAATCCAGCAAGGCTTCCTATGGTCTGGATGCACGGAGGCGAATGGTGACCACTGCCATGTCAATTGGCAGTGCGTTGCTAGGTCACTCTTGCTTGGCGGCCTCGGCGTGCGCCACCTCGACCGGACTAGCCTCGCGCTCCACATCCGCTGGTTGTGGTTCAGCCACACGGATAACACCAGATCATGGGCTGGCCTCAACCTGCAATTCACCACCGAGGAGCGTGCATTCTTCTTCACCTCCACCACCATGCAAATCAGCAATGGCATGGCAGGCCTCTTCTGGGAAGATCGATGGATTGATGGGTGCTCCATCAGCGAGATCACGCTACTTTTTTACGCATGCATTCCCAAGCCCCGCCGCAAGCTCAGGACCATCACTGATGGATTGGCATACATGGCACGATTGGCATACATTAGATTGGGAAATACCTTTAGCTCTAGCACGGAATCAGTTGCACGACCCTCTCCGCCGAGCTAGACCGCCTCTCCTAGAGGTGGAACCCCCTCGGCATCTACTCTGCCAAATCGGCCTACATCGCCACCTTCAATGGTTCTATGGGCTGCGACGCATGGAAGCTCACCTGGAAGAACTGGGCACCCCCGCGCGTCCATTTCTTCCACTGGCTTGCCCGCCTGGACCGATGTTGGACGGCCGACCACCTCGCCCGACGTGCCCTGCATCACCCCGCACGATGGCCACTTTGCGACCAGGACCCCGAGACCATGCACCACCTCACCCTCCCATGCCCTTTTGCCAGGCA
The DNA here is from genome assembly GCF_018294505.1 of Triticum aestivum. Classification (NCBI taxonomy): domain Eukaryota; kingdom Viridiplantae; phylum Streptophyta; class Magnoliopsida; order Poales; family Poaceae; genus Triticum; species Triticum aestivum. The sequence continues at coordinate 629,712,414 of NC_057810.1, read as the reverse complement.
GATCTGGCACGAGGTGCTGCACTGGCTCATACTCTCCCGCGCCCCGCCCGACAACAAGACTTCCCTCAGTGACTGGTGGCGCACGGCACGATAGCACACCCCAAATCCCATGCTCAAGGGCCTCGACTCCACAACCCTCCTCGTCCCATCGATGATCTAGAAGCACCATAACGACTGCGTCTTCAACAGAGGCCGGTCCTCGATGACCGACCTGGTCACGAAGATCAAAGATGAGGCCGCCCTCTGGGCCAGAGCCGACACCCTAGGGATTTGTGCCATCTTGCCACAAACATGGGACGTGCACTGATATGCCCCCATGCACTGTAATTCCCTCCTAGGAGGATTGTAACCGAAACTCTCTTTCTTTCCAAAGCAATGAAATGCAAGCCCTTCTTGTGTTTTCTCGAAGAAAATATCACTCTCGCCAAGAAACTCAATGCCCTGCAAATAACCGAGCCACTTAGTCGCGAAATGATCAAGTAGGATATTTGTCGAGACAAAATGAATCCTAGATGACATGCTTCTACAAAAAATAGTAAAATCACAATCAATAGTTGAAACTAGAGATGATACCTCACGCATTTTAAGTTGCTATGGAAATCAGTTGTTTTATATGAATGATTTTGGTTTTATGAAACATTAGTATTTGGATTAGGAGTATGATAATTAATACTTAAGTACATATAATTTATTGTATATTTTTTCATCCGACACGATGAGTTCACATAGTTACATATTTACATAGAGTTAGGGTGATCAACTACTTAAGTATACTACGTGTGATTCCCTATACGTTGATGTAGAATTGTTTGCAATAAATGTGAGTAAATTTTGATTTTATGAATACAAATATTCTGACTAATAATATACGAACTAAAACTAAAAATACATATGGTTATTGTACAAGTATTTATTTAATACAAGTAGCATAATATAACTAAAATATTTGAGCCAGTTTTGCAAGCATGGTTGCAAGTTGATGTGAGCCTTTTAAATATGTTAGTGGAGATCACCTACTTAGTTATGTAGAATAGGATATCAATTTTTTTCTAAATAATAATGATTGCGTTTTGTCTGCCATGCAAAATCAATATCATGCAAAAATAAACATTTGAACTAAAACATAATCACACGTGCACGCCAGTCCAGCACGAGCCAATCAACCCTATAGGCGGCGAAGGATGGTGACTGGCAGAACCGGCCTCACTCGGCACATGCTTCGCAATGCACGAGTCAGCGCATGCGGAAGCCGTGAAAAATACAGCATGAAAGTGATCCCGTGCACGCCCGTGACTCACCCGTCATATACCCCTGAGGCCCCGATGAAAACCGGCCAGGTGCGGAGCACTTGTGGAGATTGGACGACATAGAATGCGTGAGGGAGCCATCGGCGCGGGCGTGAGCGTGGAACGGATGGAGCGGAGGGCACTCTCGCCCAACGAAGCCCTAGAAGATGTGTACTCCAGCATCCTTTATACTAATAATTACATGATTAATGTCATTCGTTCTATATGAGAACCTCACAAAATTTGGATTCATATTAATTTAAGTACTCTATCCGATCCAAGTGTGATGACTTTAGTGGGAATTTAGACTAAAACTGAACTAAAGCCACGATACTTTTTTTGGATTGGAAGGAGTACTTATTATTCTACCTGCTACATTAGCTTGGCTCGGGGCATCTTAAACGGCTATCCGCAAAATTTCTTGTGCATCCGTCCGCGGATATGGGGACCAGTCCGTGGACACGGATATGGGAGACCACCATCCAACGATGGCCGCATTCATTTCAAACTGCATTCGAACTAACCGGATGAAACTGTTTCAAACTTGGCTAGATTTCATTTGAGTTCGGATATAGTTACATATACAGACGTCATTCATGCAAATACGGTGAATTTTCATTACATTTCAAGCATTTAGAAAAAAAAACACTACGACGACTGGCAATGTCCAAGCCCTTGTCGTCCCTTCCTGGAACCGCTGATAACCCACAAGAATAGGGGGTCGCAACAGTTTTCGGGGGTGGAGTATTCAATCCAAATTTATTGATTCGACACAAGGGGAGCCAAAGAATATTCTCAAGTATTAGCAGTTGAGTTGTCAATTCAACCACACTTGGATAACTTAATATCTGCAGTAAAGTATTTAGTAACAAAGTAGTATGGAAGTAACGGTAACAATGACAAAAGTAATAGTAGCAGTTTTGTAGTAATTGTAACAGTGGCAACGGTAAAGTAACTAAGAAAAGAGCAATATGTGAAAAGCATGTAGGCATTGGATCAGTGATGGATAATTATGTCGGATGCGATTCCTCATGCAATAGTTATAACATATGGTGACACAGAACTAGCTCCAGTTCATCAATGTAATGCAGGCATGTATTCCGAATATAGTCATACGTGCTTATGGAAAAGAACTTGCATGACATCTTTTGTCCTACCCTGCCGTGGCTACGGGGTCCTATTGGAAACTAAGGGATATTAAGGCCTCCTTTTAATAGAGTACCAGACCAAAGCATTAACACTTAGTGAATACATGAACTCCTCAAACTACGGTCATCACCAGGAGTGGTCCCAATTATTGTCACTTCGGGGTTGCCGGATCATAACACATAATAGGTGACTATAGACTTGTAAGATAGGATCAAGAACTCACATATATTCATGAAAACATAATAGGTTCAGATTTGAAATCATGGCACTTGGGCCCTAGTGACAAGCATTAAGCATAGCAAAGTCATAGCAACATCAATCTCAGAACATAGTGGATACTAGGGATCAAACCCTAACAAAACTAACTCAATTACATGGTAAATCTCATCCAACTCATCACCATCCAGCAAGCCTATGATGGAATTACTCACGCATAAATTGGTGATGGAGGAAGGTTGATGATGACGATGACGGTGGATTCCCCTCTCCGGAGCCTCGAATGGACTCCAGATCAGCCCTCCCAAGAGATATTAGGGCTTGGTGGCGGCTCCGTATCGTAAAACGCGATAAATCCTTCTCTCTGATTTTTTCTCTCCCCGAACGTGAATATATAGAGTTGGAGTTGAGGTAGGTGGAGCACCAGGGGGGCCATGAGGCAGGAGGGCGCGCCCAGGGGAGTAGGCGAGCCCCCCACCCCCATGGACAGGGTGTGGCCCCCTGGCCTTGATTCTTTCGCCAGTATTTTTTATTAATTCCAAAAATATTCTCCGTGGAGTTTCAGGTCATTCCGAGAACTTTTATTTCTACACAAAAATAACACCATGGCAATTCTGCTGAAAACAGCGTCAGTCCGTGTTAGTTCCATTCAAATCATGCAATTTAGAGTCCAAAACAAGGGCAAAAGTGTTTGGAAAAGTAGATACGATGGAGACGTATCAACTCCCCCAAGCTTAAGCCTTTGCTTGTCCTCAAGGAATTTAGTTGACAAACTGAAAGTGATAAATAAAAAGTTTTACAAACTTTGTTTGCTCTTGTTGTTGCAAATATGTAAATCCAGCATTCAAGTTTTCAGCAAAGATTATGAACTAACTATATTCACAATAACACTTAGGTATCATGTTTAGTCATATCAATGGCATAAGCAACTAGCGAGAAAAAATAATAAATCTCGGATGACAACACTTTCTCAAAACAATCATAATATGATATAACAAGATCGTATCTCGCTAGCCCTTTCTGAGACCGCAAAACATAAATGCAGAGCACCCCTGAAGATCAAGGATGGACTAGACATTGTAATTCATGGTAAAAGAGATCCAGTCATAGTCATACTCAATATAAATTAATAGTAATGCATGCAAATGACAGCGGTGCTCTCCAACTGGTGCTTTTTAATAAGAGGATGATGCTCAACATAAAGTAAATAGATAGGCCCTTCGCAGAGGGAAGCAGGGATTTGTAGAGGTGCCAGAGCTCGATTTTGAAATAGAGATAAATAATATTTTGGGTGGCATACTTTCATTGTCAACAAAACAACCAAGAGATCTCGATCTCTTCCATGCTACACACATTATAGGTGGTTCCCAAACAGAATGGTAAAGTTTATACTCCCCTCCACCAACAAGCATCAATCCATGGCTTTCTTGAAACAACGGGGGCCTCCAACTACCAACAATCCTGGGGGAGTTTTGTTTGCAATAATTTTGATTTGATTTGAGCATGGGACTGGGCATCCCGGTGACCAGCCATTTTCTCGTGAGTGAGGAGCAGAGTCCACTGCTCTTGAGAATAACCCGCCTAGCATGGAAGATATAGACATCCCTAGTTGATACATGAGTTTTTCAAACATACAAAACAAAATTTCATTTGAAGGTTTAGAGTTTGGCACATACAAATTTACTTGGAACGACAGGTAGATACCGCATATAGGAAGGTATGGTGGACTCATATGGAATAACTTTGGGTTTTATGGAAGTGGATGCACATGCAGTATTCCTGCTTAGCACAAGTGAAGGCTAGAAAGAGACTGGGAAGCGACCAACTAGAGAGCAACAACAGTCATGAACATGCATTAAAATTAATCAACACTGAGTGCAAGCATGAGTAGGATATAATCCACCATGAACATAAATATCGTGGAGACTATGTTGATTTTGTTTCAACTACATGTGTGGACATGTGCCAAGTCAAGTCACTCGAATAGTTCAAAGGAGGATACCACTCTATCATACCACATCACAACCATTTTAATAGCATGTTGGCACACAAGGTAACCCATTATAAACTCCTAGCTAATTAAGCATGGCATAAGCAACTACAATCTCTAATTGTCATTGCAAACATGTTTATTCATAATAGGCCGAATCAGGAACAATGAACTAATCATATTTACAAAAACAAGATAAGTCGAGTTCATACCAGCTTCTCTCATCTCAATCAGTCCATCATATATCGTCATTATTGCCTTTCACTTGCACGACCGAACGGTGTGTAAAATAATAATAGTGCATGTGCATTGGACTAAGCTGGAATCTGCAAGCATTCTATTCAAGGGAGAAGACAAAGTAATATGGGCTCTTAGTTAAATCAACAATAATGCATATGAGAGCCACTCAACATTTTCATCATGGTCTTCTCCTCTCGACCCCCAAAGAAAAGAAAAGAAAAAAAAACTATTTACACGAGAAAGCCCCCAACAAGCAAAAGAAGAATGAGAAACCTTTTTCTTTAGTTTTCTTTTAATTACTACTGCAATAGGCATGGAAAGTAAACTAGCTAAAGGCTATAACTAATTTTTTTCTTAAGGTTTTTCAAACACACAAGAAGAAGGCGAGAAAAAGAAAATAAACTAGCATGGATGGTACAATGAAAAATTATGAGCACCGAAAACTAGCATGAGTATGTGAACATGAATGTAATGTCGATGAGAAATACGTACTCCCCCCAAGCTTGGGCTTTTGGCCTAAGTTGGTATATGCCCATGGATCGAGTCTACTCTCTCTAGTGTACCGAGGAGTGTCATCTGAGTGCCACTGGTTGGCGATCTCCTCCGGATCCCACTGATAAACGGACTGTTGATAAGGGTCTAGTGGTGGTTCCGGCTCAGGCTCTGGAGCTGGTGTCAGGCTCCGGTATGCGTAAACGGCCTCCGGCAAGATGAGGTACGTGCCTGAAAATATGTTAAACAAAGAGGGTGCAGGCAAGATAATAGTCTCACAGTGAGTTTTATTAAATCTCAAATTATACTTAAGCATCATCTCCTTATTTTTAACAATAAATTCATGTGCTACCATCCTCTTATAATCTAGAAAATTCGGGGGCAACAACTTTTCCTCTTTCGCATAATGCCTAATAGGTATCTTGAAGTGTTTAGCAAGCCGGGAAGCAAAGATGCCTCCAAAGATGGGGCCCTTTGTACGGTTCAGACTTAGTCGTTTAGCAATAATAGCGCCTAAACTAAAAGTGTTATCGCGAAAGAGCATGGAACAAAATAACAATATCAGGTGCACTAAAGTTTCCAGAGTTCCCGCGACCAATTAAGCATCTACTAGCAAATATTGCAAAGTAACGTAGAGCTGGAAAGTGCATGCTAGTAATTCTTGCATCGGAAACCTTCCTCGTCTCCCCTATAGCGATCATATCAATAAACCCCTCCACATCACTACGATGTGGTTCCTCTATGCTGCCTACAAAGGGTATCTTGCAAACCTGACAAAAATCATATAACTACATCTCCTTAGCCTCATCATATAAATGAAACTCCACTAAAGGTGGTGATTTCCTAGCATGAAAGTAAATTTTGCATGAAAATATTAGTGAGTAGGAGATACTGATCGAGCTGGCCGTGGAGGAAGTCGGTGAGGCCTACATTCCCAGCAAAATAATAAAAATCATCATGAATCCCGGCTGCTCTCAAGAACTCATCACAAGGCCATTTCACATGGTCGGACCTCCGCGGTGCGAGGGAGATTATATTTGGGCTTTTTATCCTCTTCACCTTGATTATCCTTCAAGATTCGGCTCGAAGAGCCCTCAAAAATCTCTTCGTTATTTTCTGAAAAATTCTGAAATTTTTAGTAACTCAAAATAAAAGTGAACCAAACTCAACAAAATTGATAGCAACTACTCCCACAAATGCCTAGAGACTATATCATGCATTAGAACTACTTGGGACCAAATAAACTTGACATGCAAGCTCAAGAACAGGGTCACCTTAGCAGCAAAAATTTACAATGAATAAAGCATTAAAACAAAAACTAATTGGACCATTGGAGGAGTCACATACCAAAGAACAATTCCCCAAAGCAGTTTTGTGAGTGGAGCTTTGAGAAAGGAGATCGAAACTGGCATCAAGATGAGCTAGAACTCGTGCTTGAGCTGGTTGGTGAATTTTTTTGGGAGGAAGAAGGAGTGTGTGGGTGCTGGAATAAGTGGAGGGGGGCCACCATGGGCCCACGAGGTGGGGGCGTGCCTCGGGGGGTGGGCGTGCCTTGGACCCTCATGGCCAGGTGGTTGCCCCCTCTGGTGTGTTCTCAGTGCCAATAATCCTTAAATATTCTAGAAAAAATCATATTTCATTTTCAGGGCATTTGGAGAACTTTTATTTTCAGGGTATTTTTTATTGCAAGGATAATTCAGAAAACAAATAGAAAATACTATTTTTTTTCTTTATTTAATCTAAATAACAGAAAGTAAAAGGAGGGTACAGAGAGTTGTGATTTCTAATTTCATCCATCGCAGGCTCATCGAAAGGAATCCACTAACAATTCACTAAAAAATACACTTCCGTGATGATACATGTTTGTCACAGTAGGTCGCATTTTTTGTCATGCATGTACATCCATGACGATTTTATGACAGAATCAAGATAGTTATATATGTGCTGTCATAGAAGTGTTCCATGACATTACCAAAATTATCATCATGGAAGTGTCCACTTCCATGACGATAAATCGCGCATCACAGAAGTGCTTTCGTCAAGGGTGATCGACACGTGGCATCCACTGTAACGGAACACCGTTAAGCTATCGGGTCCGGTTTTGGATCCGATAACCCGTTCTGCTCTCTGACACTGAACCTCTGTCTATGGATGTTCCTGCTCATGGGACTGCTCTCCTAGCTCTTGCCTCGTCCTCCCTCTTTGTGGCCACCAGCTCGCGCAAGATTAGTGTGCCGCTGGATACTACAGCAGTCAGAAGGAGCACCAGGTCGACCAAGTACGATGGCTTTAAGATCAACCAGACTACGGACATCAAGCAGGTTAAATCAAAGGTGAGAGCCCGTGCTTTGCCCTCTGTTTTGGCAGTCTCTATGGCTGCTACTCCTACTCAGGTGGTTTTTGCTTCGAGCCCACGTCCTTTGATCCAACTGGTGGGTGGCCGCTGTGGAATTGCTCCTGATGATCTTTCGGTGGAGAAGCTGCTGGATGGGCAGCAGTTAGCGCCTTCTTCTGAAGACTGAGATTCTTCGGCCGCGATGAATAAATCCTGGAACGTGTTGTCGCAGAATGTCAGAGGCATAAACTCCGACGATAAACTTTTGGCGCTTCGTAATGCGATAGACTCTAGTGGTTGTTCGGTGTTATGCATCCAAGAAACTAAGCGTGAATCTTTTGATCTTGCTTTTATTAAGACTTTCTGTCCTAAGAGATTTGATAAGTTTGCGTTTGCCCCGTCCGTGGGTGCTTCGGGTGGTATTCTCACAGTTTGGAATAGCTCCCTTTATGTGGGCTCACCGTGGTTGATTGAATCATATGTTGTGGGTGTTTCTTTCATTTCCACCCAATCGAATGAGGCCTGGAATTTAGTTAATGTTTATGGTCCTTGTTCTGGACAGCGCTGGGTGGATTTTAGTTCTTGGTTATTCGATCTCAACATACCCAGCAATGGGAATTGGTTGATACTGGGGATTTTAACTTCATTCGCTCACCGTCTAATAGAAATAAACCTGGTGGAGATGTTGCTGATATGCTTCTATATAATGAATTTATACGTGCACAATCTCTGATGGAGTTTCCTGTTAAGGGCCGATCGTTCACGTGGAGTAACATGCAAGATGATCCCTTGCTTGAGCAGCTCGACTGGTTCTTCTCGTCGTCCAATTGGACCACTGTTTTCCCAAACACAGTGGTTTTGCCACTTGGCAAGCCGGTTTCTGATCATGTCCCTTGTGTTGTGGCCATCGAGTCAAAAATCCCCAATTCCAAGCTGTTTCGGTTTCAAAACTACTGGGTTCAGCACGAGGGTTTCTCTGATGTGGTCGCTCGCTCCTAGTCCAAACCCTGTCATGCTCCAAATTCTGCAGCACTGAAAGTGCTAGTTATCGACTAGAGGGGGGTGAATAGGCGATTTTTATGAAAGTCTTCAAAACATGAGAGTTTCGAAGACAAACACGAAAACTGGACCTATAAACATGCAGCGGAAGATGAACTATAGTAGACACACCATAGTCAAACAAGTATGAAGCTAAAGCATGTTGACTGATAGCAGGTAGGTAGTAGGATCAGGATGGAAGATAGTATGAAACCAATCAGAACAAGTACTCACACAATGAAGTCAAACAGGCAGAGCAATTAGGCAATGACTTCACAAATACAAATGGTAAGTAAGGAGAGTAAGAGATAGAACCAGTGTGTTGTGAAGACAAGGATTTGTTCGACCAGTTCCAGTTGCTGTGACAACTGTACGTATGGTTAGGGAGGCTGAAATTAAACTCAGAAGACCGTGTCTTCACCTTATTCCCCTTGAGCAAAGGACACACAGTCCTCGGCCAATCACTCTGGTAAGTCTTCAAGGTAGACTTCCAAACCTTCACAAACTTCGTTCACCGGCAATCCACAATGACTCTTGGATTCTCAGAATGTGACGCCTAACCGGCTGGAGGATTCACAGTCCTCAAGTGTAACAAATCTTCAGATCACGCGGACAGAAATACTTCAGTGATGCCAAACACTCTCTGAGCTCTGGGTGGTTTGGGCTTTGTCCTCGCAAGGATTCTCTCTCTCTCAAAGGCTTCGGAGGTGGGTTGCTCACAAATGACAAAAGCCGTATCTAACTCTGAGCAGCCACCAATTTATGGTGTAGGGGGTGGGCTATTTATAGCCACTGGGCAACCCGACCTTATTTATCCGAAGTGACCCTTGGTCACTAAGGAACTGACACGTGTCACAAGGTCAGATTTCAAACACATCCGACAACTTGACTTGGGCTACAAGTAAAGCTAACTTATCCGACTCTGGATAAGATTTGCTCTCATTGTCTTCGCTCGAAGACATAGGATTTTGGTTGAGTATCACTTCAATCACTCTGACTTTGTTCACTTGGACCCCACTTAACAGTGCGGTGGTTCCTATGACTCAACAAAGAAGAAAAGAAACAACGAAACTGCTAAGTCTTCGCGCTCCATAGTCTTCACTCAATGTCTTCTCCTGTCATAGTATTCAGTGTGAATGTCTTCATGTACCACCATTATCTTCAATGTCTTCATGCATTTTTAGGGGTCATCTCCGGTAGGTAAACCGAATCAAGGAGGGACTACTACCTGTGTTATCCTGCAATTCTCACAAACACATTAGTCCCTCAACCACGTTTGTCGTCAATACTCCAAAACCAAACTAGGGGTGGCACTAGATGCACTTACAATCTCCCCCTTTTTGGTGATTGATGAAAAACTGGTTGAAGTTTTCAACGGGGATATAAACATGTGAAATTGTAAAGGATGAGGTATTATCTTCATAAGTAGCAAAAGGCTCCCCCTGAAGATGTGCATATAAATAATTTGCTTTTGGAATGCAAATTCACATGGCAGGTTCTACTTGTGTAGATCCTCTTCAACTTATGAAGACAAATCATCATGCGTGATTCGATGTAACAAAGATAATGACATGCATAATGAAAAATGGACGTCTACAAAATGATTTAAGTGCGTAAGTTATCATCGCATCACAAAATAGCAAATAAGTAGTTGACGACCATCGAGTTTAAGTGTTACAACTCAGAGAACCAAATGTATCAAGAGCAAGAGTTGTAAACACTAGGCAAAATATAATACAATCGGCCATATGAACCCGCTTGAAGACTATCAACTCATAGCTTCTCCCCCTTTTGTCAGTAAGGACCAAAAAGGGTTGAAGACAGTGAGCCTCTACTCGTTCGTAGAAGGAGTAGGAGAAGATGCAGGGTTGGTGTCGAGGTTTGGCGGTGCAGACGAACTTGGAGCAGTGTCAATACACGTTGGAGGTGGCAAAGTAGCATCATCTTGATCATCGATCACACGAGCATTCACGGTTGCAGCAGAAGAGTACTCTGAGTCTTCAAGAGATTGAGTGCACCGCAGAACATCATTTCTGGGCGGAGTGGAATCAAACTTGAATTGTTCTAAGAAGCCATCATCCTGAAGATCTTCCTCAGCACACATAAGCGTCAACCCTTTCCATGTGCGTCGACAGGTTTCATGCGCGACAAAGGCATTCTTGCTTGCAAGGTTGTGAATGCGATTTACGTCAGTCATGATGCTCTGCATCTGGCGCTTGAGCCAATCATGATGCCTATCCTGCTTTTGATGCCGTCCAACGAGAAGCTCTCGGTCATTGAGAACACGAGATCACTTTCGAGGCCGTTGAGCAATTGTGTTGTCAGTGGCTTCGTTTTGGGCACAGTGAGGTGCACGTGTAGTACCAGCCAACAGATAGACTCAAGTGGCAGCCAGCACACCTTCAATGGGCTGAGTGAAGCTCTAACGATCAATGTAATGAAGATAAAGTGGCTCCTTGTCAAGCTCTGGATAGATGGCTTCAACAGACATATCGACATCTGGCAAGAAGACAATGTGGTTGTGTGTAGATGGCTGATAGTTGAAAGCAGTGTGAAGCTTGATCAGACGCATGATCCATGGAGCATAGAACTTCAAGCCAAAAATGTCAGATCTTGATGCAGCAAGTTGGCGGATGAAGAAATCTTGTGCATTGAAGCATTTGCCATGAAGAATATGGAAGACCAATGTCTTCATTGCACCTTCTAGCTTAGCCTTTGGAGAATGTCCTTTGATGGGCCAGAGAGTTCGCCTTATGATGTGATAGATTGTGCGTGGCAGATACTCAAGGTCTTCAACAAAGAACTCTGTAGGATATTCTACATCTGGAGGCAATGGCTTCATCATACTGAGCATCTGGCTCATGTCGGGTTCTAGCTTGTGAAAGATGCTTTCCACAGCTGCAGTGTGAAGCTGACAACCAGGTTCATAGAGATCACATGGAGTGGGCAGGCCAGTAAGCTCAATGACATCAAATGTTTTGGCTTCATGATGGACATTTCCTGTCATCCACTCAAGGACCCAAGTCTTAGGATCCCTGTTGTAGCCTCTGATAGGAAGAGTGGCGTAGAATTGAAGCAGCAACTCTTCATTCCAGTGCTCCTTATCAGTGACGAAATGCAGTAAGCCAGCCTCTCTTAAGCAATCTAGAGCTTCTTCTAAGCAGGGCAGGCCAGCTATGGCTTCAGTATCAAGGCGCATATGCGGAAATATGTGGCCTTGGTTGTACAGAATGCATGAATAATAGCTGCGCTGCAGATAACTCCAGAACCGATTAGATGAAATCTTGGGCCTGGTGTAGGGGTTCTTATCACTATCGAAGAATGTGTTGTGTCCAATGAAGCCGTTGACATGGAAAGATCCTGGTGAAGTGGCAGTACCTGGAAATCTGGGCAGTCTTGGCTTTGGCTTCTGAACCTGAGGCATGTGCTCGACATGGTAATCAAATTGAGGACCAACAGCAGGTGGAGGAATCAAAATAGGCCATATGACAGTGACAAGTTGGCCATAGTTGTATGCTTCCTCGATGGTATGTGGCCTTGGAGGCGGAATAGGAGCAGTGGCATTGACTTCAGGTGCTTCATGGTCTTCATTGGCTTCATTGGCCACTGGTGCATTGCCCACTGTAGGCTCCACATTGGCTTCGGCCATGACAACGTCATTGGCTTCAGGAATGTCATTTGTGGCAGCCTCAGGATTCTCACCCTCCACTTGAATAGCTGGAGGTTCTGGCATAGACTGGTTCTCTTCATTAACTTCTTCTTGAGTTGCAGGGGGAGTAGCGACAGGCTCTTCTTCTTGTGTTGCTCCGGCTGATGCAGCCAGAGGGTCTTTAGCAGCATTGGCTTCAAACACAGGGACCGTCACAAAAGGATTGTCTTCAGAGAACACTTGACGTGCCACTGAACTTAACAAGTTGGAGCCCTCTTCTGTGATGGTGGTCATGGAGACAGATGGCCTCAGGCCTTTGCGAAGCCGTTGGAATACAGGCGACGCCTTTGGTGATGGTGATGTCTCCATGTAGTTGTCATCATTGGACATGGGGCTGATGACGGACACAGATGACGGTTGGGGTGTACTTGGTGAGTCTTGATGTGTGGTAGTTTGCTGGGGGCGATCAGCCCACGATGCTTCTTGTGAGATCGGCGTCAAGGGACGACCAATACTGATAAGCTCACTGTTCATTTGAACAGGCGATGATACTGATGGGCGCTCGATCTGAGGAGGAACTGCATCATCTTGAGCAATGTCTTCAGTCGCGACAGGGTCGACGACTGGAACTTCTTGAGCTTCAGGAGCCTATGTGGAAGCAGGCTCATGAACAATTATTTGACGCTCTTGGTTTGTAGACGGAGGGGGAACAAAGGCAAGGGGTTCAACAACAAGGGGCTCTGTAGGAACAACCCGATCTCTCTTCTTGTTTTTTCTCTTCTTAGGGGGTGGTGCTTCATCAGTGGTGCGCTTGGTTTTCTGCTTCCTAGCTTCGGCTTCAGCTACCTTGGTTTTCTTATGTTCATAAGCCACTGAAGGAGCCTTGGGCTTCGAGCCGCGCATGCTGGCAGTGAAGACAATGTGTGGTTCTTCCTGTCGTGGTGCTTCAGTGTTGGCTTCAGATGACTTCTTTTTCCTGGCAGCCACTAAGGGGTCAATGCCAGGGCGGCCAAGTGCTTTGCGCTTTTCAGCTTCATTGTAGGCTTGAACGCATTTGTCTGCGAGTGCTTTCATGCGCACTCTTGAGACTTTGGCTTCCTCGCGTTTCTTCTGAAACGACTCCTTGAGGTCATTAAGCATCACCTTGAACTTTTGCACATCAGCCACATTCAGTTTGGCTACATGCTTCTTGAACTGTTCCTTCTCATAGTCTATCTTTCGCTTCAGTTCAACTATGCGCTGAGCCAGAGCAAGTTCAGGAGCAATGGCGCCTTGGAAAGCAACGCTGACGCTAATGGGGAGCTGAAGGTCATCAAAGCTGAGATCTTGATTATCAAACCACTCATCATTGAAGTTCTTCAGAATGTTTACATCAAAAAGGGGCAGATCGTTGAAGATCTCCGCCTCTTGCTTGCTCTTAATCAGCTGCTCCAGAGCATCTTCACCAAATTCTTCATCTGAAGACAAGTCAATGGGTTCAGATTCATTCCTCAGAATGGCTGCATGCGTTAGTGCATGACTCAGTTGCTGAGCTGGTGTCTTTTGTGGCTTCTCACGCCTCATGGAGATGCTAGAGAGATCTTCAGAGTTATAGCTAGGAGCAGAAGGGGCAGTTGCCAATGGCTTCGCTCTCGAAGACTTTGGAGCAACAGATAGTTTTTGAGTCTTCTTTTGCTTTTGAGGCTTTGGAGCTGGAGCTGGAGCATCGTCGGTGTCAGAATCTTCATCAGAATGATCCACTTTGGCACCTTGAACAGTAATGTGAGTGATGAGGCCAGCAAGGTTGTAGAAGGGGCCAATCCTGTTTTCATTGGCTTCACGGGTGCCATTGTCCCGAGGTGAGGAGGGACCAGGGTTGAAGTCAAGCCCCAAATCCTTCTTTTTCTTTGCAGCTGAGTCTTTGGCGAACTGGTAGTTGCGCTTGAACCGACTGTCTTCATGACACCAGAGTAGTGAAGACGGGTCAGCATTCTCAGGCTGTGGTCTGCGCACCATGCAAGGATAGAAACCTTGCTCAATAGCTTCAGCCTGAGTCCTAGGTGGAAGATTTTTGTACAAAATATCACCCCAGAGTACCTTGATAGCATTCTTCTCTGCATATTCTTTGGTGATGAAGCGATATCTGAACCATTATTCTGCCCAATATCTTCGAATCCATTGGATTCGGTTCTTGCGTTCAGTATAGGTTTCTTCTAGATCAGTTTTGTACATCTCGTGCAAATCTGGAGGTAAGTCCTTGGAGGTGTTACCACGACGCTGTCTGCCTCCCTTTCTTGCTGACTTTTCAGTTACCATGAAGTGTAAACTGAAAGGCTTCAGTACGTGCAATGGCTTCAAACGGCTAGACTGACAAGAACTCGCTTCAGGTGAGGTTATGTGACTCCGCAAGAATTCTGCAAATGAATGCAGACTATGAGAACCAAGGGATTCTCCCACGGCCATGTACCTGTGACAGCATTAAAGGTGCGAGGGAAGGGGAAGAGGTCATATGCATTCTTAGAAGATTTTGAAGATAAATCAGTTTGAAGACATTGACCTCATAACGTGAAGACATTCACTTATATGATGAGACTTGGTTCCAGAGTTGTACAAATCCAAGAATAAGTACAAGTGAGGAATCTAACTTGTGAAGAAGCATAAGTGAATATACTAGGCAGAATACGAGATGCAGAAAGAGATAGATTCATGTTCGAAGATCTAGAAACCACTTTTGGTAGGAAGGGATGAATCTATCAGATCAAAAAGATGGTAAAAACTAAACTTTTATTACCACACGAAGAACTGCTAGACGAAGCAAAGATGGATGCCAAGCAGTTCGCTCTCCCGTGCCCTAACTTGGCGATGGAAGACACCTACAACAACGGCGGAGAAGACGAGGTCCACGGCCGGCGTGAGGACGGCGTCGAGGAGGTCGCGGCAGCTAAGCGCTTCGTCGGCGGCGGCATCGAGAGCTAGCGTAGGCGCTAGGGTTTGCGAGAGATGGCGAAGGAGGAAGAAGGATTTTTGACCGAGACGAGACAGGCATTTATAAGGACAGAGACATCATAGTGTAATTATGCAGGTGCCCCTGGCGGTTCACATCTGATGGACATGTGGCGAACATGCAACTCATTGAGAGTTGTTCCACGTTCCCACGCACGCCTGGGTTGTCGGGGTGGTCGTTCCGAATTCTCCGGGCTTCAGGCAAAAAGTTATGTCATTGAAGCTAGATATAAATGTTTGTCTCTGTATCTTCTACTGACAAGGACGCAGAGAAGACATTTGACAGTTTCAATAGAATGCATATGATTTGGATAGATAGAGCTTGAGGTCGAAAGCATAGAGAGGTTAGGGTCCGATCACATTCACTTAGTTCAAAAGATTCAAACAAGAAGACATAGCTATAAGTGAATGATGTAGAGGACAGAATACAGTGTATATATATATAATAGAGTAAAGCCAAATCAGTAATCACGAAATCAAAGTAATGTTGAAGTTAAATCAATTGCGAAGACTTTGCAAATATGGCGCCATGAGGAAACACTTAGTAAGATTTTGGTGGTGGCGTTACCCACCATATAGGAAGTATTAGACCCAGACACGCCACACAATTATCGTGGCGCTCTGAGGTCAATTTCCACATTAATGTATTCACACTTAGAGTGTATGTCTTCATTCGTTGAAGATATACATTACTTCGTGTGTTGCACATCTAAGTCATCAAACTGCATAGGTGTTAGGATGTGTGCCTAATTACAGGACATTCAAGGATTCCAAGATATTTAGCTCACACCGCAACTTGCAAAACCTTCTCTCATCCAAGGGCTTAGTGAAGATATCAGCCAACTGCTCTTCTGTCTTGACGTGGATGATATCAATGTCTTCCTTCAAAACATGATCTCTGAGGAAGTGATGACGAATCTCAATATGCTTTGTCTTCGATTGCTGAACTGGATTTTTGGCAATCTTGATGGCACTCTCATTGTCGCAGTAGAGAGGCACATTCTTCAGGTGTATACCATAGTCCTTGAGAGTTTGCTTCATCCAGAGAAGCTGAGCACAACAGGATCCAGCAGCAATGTATTCGGATTCAGTAGTGGAGAGAGATACACAGTTCTGCTTCTTTGAAGACCAACAGACAAGTGATCGTCCCAGAAAGTGACATGTGCCTGATGTGGACTTGCGATCAACCTTGTCACCAGCATAATCAGCATCTGAGAATCCAACTAGATCAAACTCTGAGCCCTTTGGATACCATAATCCTAGTGTTGGGGTGTAAGCCAAATATCGAAGTATCCGCTTCACAGCTAAGTGATGTGATTCCTTTGGTGCCGCTTGGAATCAGGCACACATGCAAACACTAAGCATTATATCTGGCCTAGATGCACATAAATAAAGCAAAGAACCAATCATGGAGGGGTATACCTTTTGATCGAATTCTTTACCATTGTCGTTGGGACCCAGATGACTTTTGGTTGGCATAGGCGTTGTGTACCCTTTGCAGTCTTGCATTCCAAACTTCTTCAGGCAATCTTTGAGATTTTTTTCTTGAGAGATGAAGATGTTGTTGCGTTGCTGACGGATTTGGAGACCCAAACTTCAGTTCACCCATCATGGACATCTGATATTGCTCTTGCATCATATGACCAAACTCATCACTGTATTTCTTGTTGGTGCAGCCGAAGATAATTTCATCCACATATATTTGGCACACAAACAGTTCACCGTCATAAATCTTCCTGAAGAGAGTAGGCTCCAGTGAACCAGGTTTGAAGCCTTTGCTCTTCAGGAAGTCCTTGAGTGTATCATACCAAGCGCGAGGGGCTTGTTTGAGGCCATACAGTGCCTTGTTGAGCTTGTACACCATATCAGGATGTTTTGGATCTTCAAAGCCAGGAGGTTGTGCAACATATACTTCTTCTTCTATCTTTCCATTGAGAAAAGCACTCTTCACATCCATTTGATATAGGAGAATGTTGTGATGATTTGCATAGGCAAGCAGTACGCGAATAGCTTCAAGGCTTGCCAGAGGAGCAAAATTTTCATCAAAGTCAATCCCTTCCACTTGAGTGTAGCCTTGAGCAACTAGACGAGCTTTGTTTCTGACCACTTGACCATGTTCATCTTGCTTGTTGCGAAATATCCATTTGGTGCCAATGATATTGTGCTTCCGAGGATCAGGACGCTTGACCAGTTCCCACACATTGTTCAACTCAAACTATTGGAGCTCTTCTTGCATGGCTTGAATCCATTCAGGTTCCATGAAGGCTTCAGTCACTTTCGTGGGTTCTGAGATTGAGATGAATGCAAAGTGTCCATAGAAATTGGTGAGTTCTGTTGCTCTTTGTGTGGCTCTTGAACGAGTGAGTGGACCAGGTGCATTGAGGCTATCAATCATCTTCTCAATCTGTACTTCATTTGCAACACGAGGATGAGAAGGACGAAGATTTTGCTCTTGCTGATCATTGTCATTATTTGGGGAATTTTCTTCAGGCTGAGCATTGTCTTCAGGTTGATCAGGTGCAGAAATGACAAGTTCCTCTTCAGACAGACTCTCAGAGGGTATGATTTCGCTAGTTCCCATTTGCTTGCTTGACTCACTAGGGGATAACTCATCTAGCACATTTGCCAGGTGCTCTCTTTGCGAGCCGTTAGTCTCATCGAACCGCACATCCACAGTTTCAACCACTTTATAGTGAAAGAGGTTGAAAACTCTGTAGGAGTGCGAATCCTTTCCATAACCAAGCATAAAACCTTCATGTGCTTTTGGTGCAAATTTTGAAGTGTGATGAGGATCCTTGATCCAGCACCTAGCACCAAATACTCTGAGGTAACTTACGTTTGGCTTCTTACCAGTTAGGAGCTCATAGGAAGTTTTCTTCAGAAGCTTGTGAAGATAAACACGGTTGATGACGTGGCATGCAGTGTCAATGGCTTCAAGCCAGAACTTTCGTGGAGTATTGTACTCATCCAGCATCGTTTGAGCCATCTCAATAAGAGTTCTGTTCTTGCGCTCGGCGATGCCATTCTGCCGAGGTGTGTAAGGAGCAGAGAACTCATGAGTGATACCCATGGTATCCAGGTAGAGGTCGAGGCCGGTGTTCTTGAACTCAGTGCCATTGTCGCTTCTGATGTGCTTGATCTTGACACCGTAGTTCGTCATGGCACAGTTGGCAAAGCGTCGGAAGACATCCTGCACTTCATTCTTGTAGAGGATTATATGCACCCAAGTGTATCGAGAGTAATCATCAACAATGACGAAGCCATGGAGGCAGGCAGTAGCACTGAGAGTGGAATAGTGAGTAGGGCCAAATAAGTGCATGGGCAGCAGCTTCAAGGGTTGAGACGTGGTTATGATAGTCTTCGAGGGATGCTTGGCTCTTGTCATCTTTCCACCTTCGCAGACGCCACACAAATGATCCTTCTTGAACTTGACGCCTTCGATGCCCACAACATGCTTCTTCTTCGCGAGAGTGTGCAAGTTCCTCATGCCAGCATGCCCTAACCTTTGATGCTAAAGCCAGCATTCTGAAGCTTTTGCTACAAGACATACGTCCATCTATGGACCTGCTGACAAATCTACCATATACAGATCATCTTTTTGATATCCTTCAAAGACTAGAGACTTGTCAGATTCCATCAGTACAAGGCAGCGATATTTTCCAAATAGCACAATCATGTTTAAGTCACAAAGCATTGAGACAGACATTAAGTTGAAACCAAGGGATTCAACAAGCATCACTTTGTTCATGTGCTGATCCCTTGAGATTGCAACTCTACCTAGGCCCAATACCTTGCTTTTACCAGCACTACTAGAAAAAGGGCTATAGATGGGATTGACACTAATGGCGCATCAGACAAGTGGTGCGCCATTAGTATATACTAATGGCGCACCACCTTCTGATGCGCCATTAGAGTTGAAACTACTAATAGCGCACCTGGCACACGGTGCGCCATTAGTATCATTTTTTTTGAACTAGTGCGCCTGTCCAAACATACTAATGGTGCATCCACAGGCAGTGCGCCATTACTAGTTGTAACTAGTAATGGCGCACCTGCCAGAGAGTGCGCCACTAATGTTGTTTTTTTTTATTTTTTTATTCCTTTTTTTGCAAAACTACTAATGGCGCACTCGCACGCGGTGCGCCATTACTAGTTTAAACTAGTAATGGCGCACCGTGGTGTAGTGTGCCATTAGTATGTTTTTTTTTGCAAAACTACTAATGGCGCACCACCAGGGGGTGCGCCATTAGTAACCTGGATTACTAATGGCGCATTTGTGGTTGGTGCGCCATTAGTAAGTGGGCAGCAACAAGATATTTTGGACAGCCTCTCCTCCCACACTCACTTTCTCCCCACTTCATTCTCTCCACCGCCTCCTCCTTGTCTCGGGTGCCTCCTCTTTTTCACCTCATTTCCACCATAAATTCATTCAAATTAAGTGGTTAAGTTACCTTGTTTTGCTAGGTAAGTAAGGGCGGAAGCTATATTTATGTTGTTCTCCCTACAACAATGTGCACATGCACTTTTTATGGCCTAGCTAGATCTATGTATGTTCGTGCTGTTGCATATGTTTGTGGTTTTGCATATGTGTTTGTGTTTGGAGGTGTACCGGTATTTGAAATGCGATAGTTGCCAATATTTTGCCGGAATGTTGATTCATTTCCGTTTCGGCGAGAATTTTGGCATTAAGCATTCTTTTTGGTCCTATTTTTAGGGAAAGTCATGCCAAATTTTTTCTTGGTTCTAAAATATCGTTTTGCTCTACCCCGCAGGCGACCATGGTCCGCACGATGACCGAAGGCATCGTGAATAGGTTTTTGATGTCCGCGAAGGCCAAGATGCTTCAAAAGAACGAGACGGAGATAAGATGTCCATGTCGAAGATGCAAGCTGAATAGCCTTATTGCGGACCCGGATTCCGGGCAGGTGCGGGACCACCTGCTCTTGCGTGGTTTCATGGATGGCTATCGGTGGCAAGGTGATGAAGATGACTACGAAGTCGTCCATGGGGGCCGGGCAAGAAATGAGGAAGGGCAGCAAGACAACCACCGCTGCTCGGGCGGGCGAGAAGACAAAGAATCCCCAGGAGATGATCACGACGGTGATGCTGTACACAGTCATCATGTAGAAAAAGATGCAGGACATGATGATGATGCTGGCGGAGCAGACGAAGTTGGACCATTGATGGGCTGGGTGCAGGACCCTCATATTCAAGAGCTGCTTCTCAAGCAGACGGATAACGCAAGAGCTACCGCCCGAGAGAAAGCCAAGATGGATCAACTTGAGTTAGACGCGGTTACTCCATTGTATGAAGGATGCAGGCCCGAGGATACCCGCCTGAAAGTAACGCTCATGGCTTTGGAGATGAAGGTAAAACACAAAATGACCGACGCATGCTTCGACGAGAACATGTCATTCTGGCACGAACGTCTTCCCAAGGGGAACAAGTGCCCGACCAGTTTGGAGGAGGCGAAGAAAATAGTGTGTCCTCTGGATTTACCGCACGTGAAATACCATGTGTGCATGAACAATTGCATCATTTATCGGGACGAGCACGCGGAGTCTACCATATGTCCGATGTGCGGTGTCACTCGATACAAGAAGAGGAAGAAAGCTCCTCGAAAAGTGGTGTGGTACTTTCCGATCACTCCTCGTCTGCAGCGGTATTTCGCGGACCCTAAGGTAGCAAAGCTCCTGCGTTGGCACGCGGATAGGGAGGAGAAGAAGCGAGAAGATGACACAAATGATCCGGAGATAGATAAAAAAGACAAGATGCTGAGTCACCCTAAGGATGCGAGCCAGTGGCAAGCGTTGAACTTCGAATACCTAGAATTTGGGAACGATAGAAGGAACATCATGCTGGGCGCGAGCACCGATGGAGTCAATCCGTTTGGTAGCCAGAGAAGCACACATAGCACCTGGCCTGTGTTCGTGTGGATGTACAACCTTCCCCCCTGGTTGTGCATGAAGAGGAACTACATTCACATGAGTATGCTAATTGAAGGGCCGAAACAACCAGGGAACGACATCAATCTGTATCTGGGGCTGCTGAAAGAGGAGATTGACACGCTGTGGAAAACGCCAGCCAATACGTGGGACGCCGCAGAGAAAGAATATTTCCCTATGAGAGTCGCACTACTCACGACGGTGCACGACTATCTCGGTTACGGATATCTTGCGGGGCAGGTAGTCCACGGATTTTCTGGATGCGTAAGGTGCATGGACGACACAACGTATCGCCAGCTAGATAGAGATCCCGGGTCTTCGAAAACCGTGTTCATGGGACATCGAATGTGGCTTCGCGATGATGACCCGTGGAGGAAACGCAAGGATCTGTTCGATGGTGAAACCGAACCCCGAAAGCGCCCGTGTACGAGGAGCGGCGAGGAAATAGACAAGCTGTTGAAAAATTGGAAAGACTGCCCACTGCCGGGAAAGAAGCAAAAGGCGCCAGAGCCGCTGCTGAAGGTATGGAAAACGAGGTCTGTTTTCTGGGACTTGCCGTACTGGAAGATCCACCATGTGCCTCACAGCCTTGATGTCATGCATATCACGAAGAACGTGTGCGAGAGTCTGCTTGGTACCCTGCTCAACATGCCAGAGAGGACCAAAGATGGGCCGAAAGCAAGGGTAGACTTGAAATCAATGGGCATCAGGCAGGAGCTTCACGCTATATATGATGATGATGATGATGATGATGATGAAGATGATGAGGCGAAGCAGGATACAGAAAGTCGTGGCAAAGGCAAAAAGGCCAAGAAGACCGGAAATGACTACCCTCCCGCGTGCTTCACTCTAAGTCAGGAGGAGATCGAGCAGTTTTTCACCTGCCTCCTAGGAGTAAAACTTCCTTATGGTTACGCGGGGAAGATAAGCAGATACCTAGACCCAGCGAATCAGAAGTTCAGCGGGATGAAGTCTCACGACTGTCACGTGCTGATGACGCAGATACTTCCAGTTGCAATCTGTGGGATCATGGACGCGCACGTCCGTGAAACGCTATTTGGCCTATGCAACTTCTTCGACGTCATCTCTCGGAAGTCGATTGGCGTGAGACAACTCAGAAGGCTACAGGAAGAGATCGTGGTGATACTATGCGAGCTTGAGATGTACTTCCCACTCGCATTCTTCGACGTTATGGTGCATCTGCTGGTCCATATAGTGGAGGATATCATCCAACTTGGGCCGACGTTCCTGCACAGCATGATGCCGTTCGAAAGGATGAATGGTGTCATCAAAGGATACGTTCGCAACATGTCACGTCCAGAGGGAAGCATAGCCAGGGGCTTTCTGACCGAAGAGTGCATCTCCTACTGCACGAATTATCTAGGCATCGAGAACCCCGTTGGTCTGCCCGTCAACAGGCACCTCGGCAGGCTCGCTGGATGGGGTCACCGTGAGGGTCGCCGCGAAATGCATGTCGACTTCGAGGGTTGACTCGCCGACTTTGAAAGAGCAAACCTAGTCGCGCTACAACACATAGACGTGGTCGATCCTTGGGTGGTAGAGCACAAAACCTTTATTAAGAAGACGTACAATGACCGAGGCCAACAGAGGATGGACGGAGATATACTCAAAGAGCACAACTCATGTTTCACGCGTTGGTTCAAGCAGAAGCTTCTGTCGTACCCTTTACATGAGGATTCTTCCGTGGAAGAACAACTCATATTCGCCTTGTCACAAGGCGCCGAGCACAACCGGATGACCTATGAGGCGTACGATATCAACGGCTACACATTCTACACCGAGGCCAAGGACATGAAGAGCGATGGTTATCAGAACTCCGGGGTAACGATGGAATCCTACACCGGTAACGACAAGGACATATACTACGGAAGGATCGAGGAGATCTGGGAGCTGAGCTACGCTGGAGAGAAGGTCCCGATGTTCCATGTCAGATGGGCCAAGAACGTCATAAAAGAAGACCGGTATTTCACCACCATGGTTATACCCGAAGCCAATCCAAGACCACGAGCGCAAACGTCACCGCGAAAAATGAGCCATAGGTACTGGCTTCCCAAGTGGACCAATGCTTCTTCATTACCGACCCGCCAAAGCCCAGTCGTGTTGTCGTGAGGAGAGGCAAAAGGAAGATCATCGGAATGGATAGAGTAGCCAATGAGCAAGACTTCGACAAGTACGGCGACCCGAGGATCGAACATGACGACGATGATGAAGTAGCAGCATACACCACAAGAAGAAGCAGGACCACCCTACCTAAAGGACGTCCGTTCCATAGAAGAACTCCATTTGCGAAAAAGAAGGGCAAGAAGATTGTGAACAGATAGCTAGCTAAGATCGATTGTATTTAAATCGTAGACTTCATTTCTCGATTATATTTCATGGGCACTTTTTGAACTATCATGAATATTTTTTAATTTCATGGACACTCGATCTCGATCCTCCTCCATCTCGATCGCTATCCCACCTCGCCAGATCCGGTCCACCGGCCGCCGCCGCCGACCGCCCGCACCCTCTCGATT
>NC_057810.1:629665338-629687756 GCF_018294505.1 Triticum aestivum | reverse complement strand
CACCATCGCCCCGCCGCCCTCGACCCCGTCCCGACGCCACCGTCGCCCCGCCGCCCTCGACGCCGCCCCGACACCACCGTCGCCCCGCCGCCCCGAACCAGGGAGCGAAAGCGCGGCCGGCGTGCGAACGAGCGGAGAAGGCGGCCATCCTCGTCCTCAACCTGTCGTCGACATTGTCGATTCCAGCTCTCGCAGCAAGGTATGCGACTGGTTCATCCCCTGTCATGGCCAGATTGATTTTTTTCGGTAAACTAGGCTAGGGTTCGATGGATTATGGAGATTCATGGTGATTCATCAGTGAATAAATTCTTTCCAAGAACAAGATCATGGCCATTTCCGTTGCTAGCTAGAGCCGTTGTCAGCCTGTGCAAGGTTCAGAACAAGTTGTCAGCGTCTTTGTGCTCTATACTTTGTATGAAAATAGCATCGCTAATAGTAATCACCGAGGGATAAAAAATACGAATGATATTATAGTTTTTCTATACTTCAAGTTTCTATTTTGTATATTCTCACCTGCATCTGCTCCGGTATAATGTCTTTGACGTGATAATGCAATTAAAAAGCAATATTGGTTGAGAGAAATTGCTGTACTGGTTAAGACAACTGATTTTCATACAATGGCAGCAGTGCACAAACAGTGTGAGTGGTGTGTACTTATTTCAGAGATGATTGGTGTCGGCTTAGCGGCTGCCATTTAATAAAATCACAATTCGTAGACTACTGATTCCTGAACTCTTTATGGTTTGTTGTTTCAACTCTTGAACTACTGGATCTTGTATCTGTGTTTAGCTAGTAGAGTATAAAATCCAAATTCTTATGACCAGAAGCATGAATGGTTGTTTTAATGTTGCTCTCTGTTAATGTCATTGAATCTGATGCAAATGATAATCTAAGCCCAAAAGAAAAAATTTCTAATTCAGTCAACGTCGAGCTACTGTTCTCTGCTCATGTGGAACATTGCGTTACATTTTTGCATCTTCAGAAGTGCGGTTGTCCATGGCATGGAGTTTTTGTACTGTTGTTAAGGTTCAGGACAAGCCCGTGACTATCGTGTTTCTAGTAGCTAAAATCTATTTGTTCCTATTGGCATTGGCTTGATTGTTCTAAAACTCAGAACCTGTTGGACAATGACATTATTTGTAACGGCAGCATGAGAGGAGGAAGATTTTGGTTTCTTGTTCTGTATTAATAACTTCCTATAAGCAATGCACCTCTGATGATTTTGTCAAAAGCGTGTCGAGTCGATATTCTCAATATATTATTCTTTATCAGTTTACAAGTTGATTAATTTCCTCTGATTATTCTCAAATTCTTGAATTATTTGTAATGTCTTGCAGAATTATTTGTGCCTTTGTTTTTCCTAAGTTGAGGATGCACTCTGTTAGGTTTTAGAAAAAGTAGACGAGAGAGATTAAAGGGGTTGTGACCAATGCTCCTCCGTCTTGTAATGTGATACATTTTTTGACAGTGTGTCGAAATGTCTTGCATTATGGGATGGAGGGAGTATTTGTCAGGTATGTGACATACTTCTCCCATAAACGTCAGGTATGTGACATTACGGGATTAGGGGTTACAAAAAACATCAGTTACAAAAAAGTTCAGATTGTAAAATGTTCATTTTGCAGCTAGTGCCCATTTTGAGTAATTGCTTAGAGGGATGATCCTGTGTGAGCTGGTGGAGTGATTTGTTTTCTACATAAAGCTCTTTAGTCAGGCTGGTTCTCGTGAAATACACATGAAGCTTCACCAGCTCCTGTGGGTGTGGGATCCATGTGACATGTGACATTGCATCCATGTCCACCTGGGATAATGATTTTGCAGGTACCCCGAGAGGCCCTTGAGTTTGCCGGAATGTCGATTAACTTCCGTTCCGGCAAATTTGGGTACTCCATATGTCCTATTTTCAGCAAAGGTCATGCTGAAATTTTCCGTGAATTTTAGCATGACTTTGCTAAAAATAGGACATATGGGGTACTTGTGACTAATGCATGGCCGGGGTATCGTAGTAGTTAATTAAGTAGGATCAAGTGCCCCGGCGTACTTGTGACTAATGCATGGCTTTTAGGGTGCCTCGGTGTCGACAAACCCTAAATGATGAGACCATGATCTTGTTCGTTGACAATAACCAACTTTTTGACCAAGCTTTGTTTCTATTTAGAGAGAAACATGGCCCACAACGATGAGGCCGGGGGTTCGGGCGGCAAGGCATTCTGGGAGCTGTCCCAGGAGATGGAGGAACAACCTCACTTGTATGAGGCCGCCGCCTTCCCCACCGATCCTGAGACCACTGATCGTGCCGCCGAGGATGACCACACTGATGCCACCACTGATGATGCCGCCGAGGATGCCACCACTGATGATGGCGGCGCACGCACAGATGGCAGCCAACCGAAGAGGCAACGGAAGGACCGGCGCCCGACCGTGCTCCGCACCCTCAAGGAGGAAGTTACTGAAGTGGACTCCAACGGGAATCCAACGGCGCCCGAACGAATAGTCAAGGGGTACTCGCTTCAGCTCGGGTGCATTGTCCGGAGCACCGTCTCGATCAACACCGAGAACCTGAGGCATCCTGACAGAGGGAATTTGCGCAACCTCCTCTTCACGAAGCTGCACGAACGATACAAGTTCCCCGCTGAATTTGCAAACACAAGCCTCAAAGGGAATAAAGTGAACAATGCTGCCCTCACAAAGATGAGCAAGGCCCTGTCTACTTGGAAAAGCAATGTGAAAAGAATGATCGAGAAAGGTGAGAGTTATCAGAAGATCAAGGAGAAATATCCTTCGATCACCGAAGATGACTACAACGACTTCAAGATCAATTGCTCGAGCACCGCAAACTCCCAATCAAGTGAGTGGGGGAAACAAATGCGGGAGCTGAACATAGGGGAACACACACTCGGTCCCGGCGGTTACAGAGTGGCGGAGCCTATATGGGACAAGGAGGAGGCGGACCGTGCCGAGCAAGGCCTACCGCCCCTCTTCGATAAATACGGTGACAAGCAGACCAGGAACTTTGTCAGGGCCTGGTACAAGAAGGACCCGAAAACAAAGGAGCTTACCACGGATCCGAAGACTAGGCAGCTTGAGCTTGTTCTGGTAAGGAATACACCCCCGCGTAATTAGCTCCATATGGTTGCATTCTAATTAATGAAGGCAAATTTCTAAATGGTTCACATTCCTTCTGCAGGCGACTGAAAGCAGTAGCGCGGGGTCGACTAAGAGCAACCCTTGGGACACCACTCTAAATAGGGGGTTGAATGTAATGAAGAACAAGGATAAGCTCAGTAAGCCGACGTCAGCTGGTCGTGTGGCCGGCAAAGGCTTGGCGACAAAATGGGGGTCATACTATACCGCTGGTGTGCGGAAGGAGAAAAAGACCAGCTCGGAAAGCCAGGCGCGAGAGGTTCAAGAACTCAAGGCACAGGTGGCGCGGATTCCAGAGATTGTCCAAGAGCAAGTGGAACAACGACTCGGAGCGACGATCACCGCCATTGTGCCTACCTTGATCTCGGGGTTGAGTGCGTGGATTGCGGGCGGCCAACAGGGGCCACCCCCGATTCCTAGCTTCACGGCTAGCAACTCGCATAATGCGATGGTGGGGCCATTGGTGCCTCCGGCGGAGGCGGCATTGGTGTCTCCGACGCCGGCACGGGAGCTTAATGCACCCGGGTGTACGCCGGCCGGCACCTCTGCAGCAAGCGGCCCCTCCGTCAACTGCACGCCCGCCGTTGGCGATGCCTCTACATTAGCCGAGCTCAATGCCATCATCACGGTAACTAATTAAGCCTCTCTCGGCCGAGGACTTCATCTCCTTGCCTTTGACTGGGCATCCCTGACGCCCTACATGTTTTCGCATGGCGCCGCCGACGTTCCGTGCACTCTCCTCCACTTCGTGAACAACGAGTTGGTCGATGTCACCAAGGGCAAAATAGTTCAACCGGAAACCCCTTGTTCCACGGTACCCAGATGCCACCCAACTTGTTTAGGGTTCAACTGGTTCGGGTGCTGCCAGGCTGCGACGAGTTGTTACCTCCGATTCGACCCGTCGGGGCCGACGATGATGATGTGATGACCCTCAGCGCATGCTTGAGCTGGCCCCTGCTTTGGCCGAAGAGCCAGATTCGTTTGGGGGCGGGGGACACCACCCCAAAGACAACACCGCCAGTCGTGCCGGCGCCAAGTCGGCC
This sequence comes from Triticum aestivum, assembly GCF_018294505.1. Taxonomy (NCBI): domain Eukaryota; kingdom Viridiplantae; phylum Streptophyta; class Magnoliopsida; order Poales; family Poaceae; genus Triticum; species Triticum aestivum. Next base: position 629,683,569 of record NC_057810.1, on the reverse strand, counting down.
CCATGGCAAGACCGCCGCAACGGTGCCGGACATCCCTATGCCACTGGATCCAAACATGCATATGGCACAGGATCAGAACGGCGACGACGACGACAATGATACATTTGGCAACGTCGATCAGTACTTTGCCGATCATGGGTACGATGGAGACTTCATGGGGCCTCCTTCTCAAGAACCAAACCCAACAAAAGACGTGTGCGATCTAGCTCGTACCGCGGAGAAGCCAAGTTGCAACAGGCGCCGTCTGGCGTTCAGCTCTCAGGAGACACCTCCAGCTGCCGACTTCACCGAGCCTCAGATAGGCGAGGTGAGAAATATTATCAGCCCCAACACACTCAAGAAGGCGGTCTGTGAGCAAAACTCGGTCCCATTACAGGAGAAGAAGAAGGCACGCAAAAGAAAGACTAAGAAGGGTGCGAGCCAGCCGGCACAGAGTACGATCCGTGCTCAGGACGGGCCACCTTCGCCGCAGGATATCTCGAGGAGGGTGCATGTGGCGGGTAGGGCGATGCTACCGACAAATATGCTCAATGCTGCAACCGGTGCTATGCGGAGTCTGCATGACAGTGTTCTTTCTTTGGAGAAGCGGCGTCTCGGGGAGAAGGATGTGGCATACCCAGTTTTCGCGGCCAAGGTGCCAGAGGGCAAGGGCTTTGTGGATAACTCCATCAGGCGTACGATCGTCCTGCGTTTTGATGACATCCACGCTATGTTGAACCTTCATCCGCTGCACTACACCTTCGTTCGGCTATTTTCGCTGAGTATGGAGATGCGGATCATTCGCGACAAGACCCCGGACATCGTGATAGTCGACCCGTTCTACATGCGTGCCAAGATCTTGGGCAGCGCTGGGGACCGGCAAGTCGCGAGTTCTTACCTCGAAGGCGTCATTCTGGCAAACCAAGATAAGGATAACTTCCTCATGCCTTACTTTCCCGAGTAAGTCCTCCCCTCAACTGGCCCGTATCATATGAATTCTTACATTTCGATCGTTTTTCTTTTAACATTCCGTGTTTTCTGCAGTGACACACGTTGCACGCTCATCCTCCTAAGCCCCAAATATTCCATGGCCACGTATTTCGACCCGGACCGTCAGTCGAACATAGACTACACAAATGTCAAGAAGGTTCTTGATGATGTTCTCCCCGGCTACGCCAAATCTGGAGGCACCTTCACCAGGCCTATTCATAAGTACGGCAAGCACGTGTTCTCCCACAATACGACGTTCTGCTGCATCAAGCAGCCGCCTGGCGGTCAGAAGGGTGCCTACTACGCCATCCATCACATGCGGGCGATCGTACGGGACCATCATCAACTTCTGCTACCGAGTAAACTCAAAGATTGGGCAAAGAGCGTATCGGCAATCCAGGACGCGGACCTCCGACAAGAATTCTTTCGCATCTAGTTGGAGTTTGTGGAAATCATCCATCAAGATGTCCTTCGTACCTCGGGGCAGTTCTACCTCAACAATCAACCGTCCAACAGTGACATCGACACAATGCTACAAATGCAGGCTGACAACGACCGTTATTTCATGACTCCCACGATAGACGGCGGCTTCATCCATGCTCCGGTCCCTTGTGTCGAGTCGAAAGCAGTGATGCTGTGTCTAGTTCTGAAACATCGATTGGCTCATGTTGTAATTAAACTTTAATGAACTTGTAGTATGTCTCTTTGGTTTCGAGAGTCGTTCAACTTAGATGTAATTGATGCTATTAATGTCTTGCTTTTCTCTTCCGATCATTCTGTTGCATACTTATATATTGCTTATGTATTGTCTGTGAATTGGTACTAACGTTTCGTTTGGCTAGTGCATAGCGATGCCGACGTATGTCGTGTACAAGGGTAAGTTTCCCGGAGTCTACGATGACTGGGAGGAGTGTCGGAGACAGGTTCACCGATTCAGCGGTAACAGTTACAAAGGGTACACCACTAGGGCCGAGGCTGAATCTAGATACGTCCGCTATCTAGCGGGAGAGGGGAGGGAGCGTTGGAGGAACCGGATGAAGACGAGTTTCATCGTGATGATGCTCATCGTGATGACCGCAGCTCTCTTCTATGTGATGGTAGTTTAGATGATCGATATCGACTTGTAATGTGAAGACAAACTCGCTACTCGCGGTCTCGAGACTTGTAATATAATGGTCTATCTTTGTTCGGTCTTTTCAATTCGGAGACTAATATGATGAATTGTATTCGGAGACTCATATGATGAATTGTATTCAAAGACTAATCTTCTATTGTATTCGATGAATCTGTTGTTGATGTGTGCTGTCTATATTTTGTCAAATTATACATTTTGTAACCTGTGCAAAAAACAGAAAATAAAAAATAAAAAAAACCTAATATTCATACTAATGGCGCATCACATGACAGTGCGCCATTAGTATGACAAAGCATACTAATGGCGCATCACTGGGCAGTGCGCCATTAGTATGCTGCGGTTACTAATGGCGCATCTCGTGGTCGTGCGCCATTAGTATGCCAAAGCACCTGGGTATACATGGCCCCTAGGAGGCATACTAATGGCGCACCATAGCCTATACTAATGGCGCACCAGTGGTGCGCCATTAGTATACCAGATACTAATGGCGCACCACTGGTGCGCCATTAGTAAAAATTACTAATGGCATGCTAGTAATGGCGCACCAGTGATGCGCCATTAATGGCCAAATTAGGTGCGCCATTAGTAGCAGTTTTTCTAGTAGTGCAGTGTCAGCAAATGTGATGTGGCTCTTGTCTGATGGACGTAGCGTTGACTCCATCAGAAGACTTCGATCGCCAGTCATGTGATTAGTGCATCCTCTGTCCATAATCCATTCTAAAGCACGAGGTGTCGTGGCCTACAGTGCAGTTTGGGGGATAGGCTTCACCAAGAGAGTTGTGAAGCATAAACATTTGACGCACAAAAGGATTATCAAAGCTTAGATCAAGGTTAGGACTGATAATATGACTGGCAAGCAATTTAGATACGAAATACATAGTAAGACCATTTGGGCATTTTATCTTGCGTCCCATAATGTGTTTTAGGTCTCCAGCAATAGCATCAGACGCCTTTGATTTCCGGCTGGAGACCTTTCCCTGCAAAAGAAAGTTAATTCTTCTTAACCACCCACATCTTCAGGGGTGGCTTAGAAGCAACGAGTCTAAGTGCAGCATCTGAGAATTTTGGCTTTGGAGCCCTAGCAAATATCCTTGCAGGAGAAGAACGATACTCATATGAATAAGCACAAAAGTTCTTAGTTCTATGAATATAGCGGTTTGAAGACACACGCTCATATTCATAAGTCTGAGTATGGTTTCCCTGCAAAACATTGGCGTTAGGGATACTCAGGTGAGTCCTGTATCTATATGAAGCCTTAGGGCCATATGAAGCCATAGGTCTGGGGTTTGTCTTCTTCCTTGGTGGTGTCAGGATGACATTCACAGGAAGATTCTCAATACACTGTTTAGGTACCCAGATCTTCTTCATAAGTGGTCCATTCCTGCAGTTAGTACCAATATACCTGGCAAACACTTCACCATTCTGATCCTTAAACATTTTTTAGTTTGCATCAAAGGATTCATCAATGATAATAGGGTTAACGCAAGTGAAACCAGATAAGGTTGATGGATCTACTGAAGGTTTCTTTGCAGCAACCCATGTGGTTTTAAGGTACTGCTCAGGCTTCCAGTACGACCCATCAACATTCATTTTCCTCTCGAACCCAATACCCTCTTTTCTAGGGTTTCGGTTCAGAATCTACTTTTCGAGGACATCACATAATGTCTAATGCCCTTTGAGGCTTTTGTACATGTCTGTCATGTACAATTCCTTCGGCCCTGCATCATCAGTGATACTTGCATTGTCCTCAGATGAGGAATTAGTAACCACAAAGACATATGAAGAATTTGTAGCATTAGAAGCATTTGAACATTCAGGTGAAGAATTAGTAGTTTCACGTTCAATGCACCTCAGACATGGAGGAACAAATTATTCCTGTGTAACGCTGATTTGTTGAGGAAGTAATGAACTCCTTCTGAAGATCTTCATAATCCACTCTTAGCTTTTCAAGATCTTGCTTTCTTTGAAGACATTCAAAAGAAAGCTTCTCGTGATCAGACAAGAGAGTATTATGTTGATCTTGAAGGGCGTCAAACTTGGAATGAAGTCTCTGAAGACTCTCGGCCAATGCTTTTGACTGATCCATTTCTTCACCCAACATATCATCGCTCTTACTAAGCATATATTGAACCTTTTCCAAGGCTCTTTGTTGTTTAGTGGCAAGGGAAGCAAGTTTGACATAGCTGGGGCCAAATTCATCACCTGATTTATCATCACTAGATTCAGAAAGGTAGCATTCAGTTACCTTGGCACCCTCTGCCATGAGGCATGGTGAAGATGATGACGATTCAGGTGCAAAGGTCATCTCTTTGAGAGACTCCTTGTACTCCTCAAACCAAGGATCAGGACGAGTACGATAACCATCATAGACCTCAGAAAGCCGGTCCCAGATTAGCTTCGCATGATTGAGGTGCATGACGTTCCTGAACTGATTTCGGGACAGACAGGAGCAGATGACATCCTTCGCCGTGAGGTTTAGTAGAGTGTACTTGTGAATGTCATCAGCCTCCGCCATCTTGCATATATCGGTAAGACCAATCTCAATGACGGTCCATAGTTCGCTGTCCATAGCCATGAGTCGCTTCTTCATCATGGCCTTCCACCGAGGATACTCATGACCGTCAAAGGTTGGGCAAGATATGTTCCCCAATCCTGCAGTCGACATAGCTAAAAACTCCAGGTGGTTAAACCGAATCACACAAAACAAGGGAGTACCTTGCTCTGATACCAATTGAAAGTGCTAGTTATCGACTAGAGGGAGGGTGAATAGGCGTTTTTTATGAAAGTCTTCAAAACATGAGAGTTTCGAAGACAAACACGAAAATTGGACCTATAAACATGCAGCGGAAGATGAACTACACTAGACACACCATATTCAAACAAGTATGAAGCTAAAGCATGATGACTGATAGCAGCTAGGTAGTAGGATCAGGATGGAAGATAGTATGAAACCAATCAGAACAAGTAGTCACACAGTGAAGTCAAACAGGCAGAGCAATCAGGCAATGACTTCAAAAGACAAACGGTAAGTAAGGAGAGTAAGAGATAGAACCAGTGTGTTGTGAAGACAAGGATTTGTTCGACCAGTTCCAGTTGTTGTGACAACTGTACGTCTGGTTAGGGAGGCTGAGATTGAACTCAGAAGACCATGTCTTCACCTTATTCCCCTTGAGCTAAGGACACACAGTCCTCGCCCAATCACTCTGGTAAGTCTTCAAGGTAGACTTCCAAACCTTCACAGACTTCGTTCACCGGCAATCCACAATGACTCTTGGATGCTCAGAACGCGACGCCTAACCGGCTGGAGGATTCACAGTCCTCAAGTGTAACAAGTCTTCAGATCACGCGGACAGAAAGACTTAAGTGATGCCAAACACTCTCTGGGCTCTGGGTGGTTTGGGCTTTGTCCTCGCAAGGATTCTCTCTCTCAAAGGCTTCGGAGGTGGGTTGCTCTCAAACGACAAAAGCCGTATCTAACTCTGAGCAGCCAGCAATTTATGGTGTAGGGGGTGGGCTATTTATAGCCACTGGGCAACCCGACCTGATTTGTCGGAAATGACCCTGGGTCACTAAGGAACTGACACGTGTCACAATGGTCAGATTTCAAACACACGCGACAGCTTGACTTGGTCTACAAGTAAAGCTGACTTATCCGACTCGGGATAAGATTTGCTCTCATTGTCTTCGCTCGAAGACATAGGATTTTGGTTGAGCATCACTTCAGTCACTCTGACTTTGTTCACTTGGACCCCACTTAACAGTGTGGTGGTTCCTATGACTCAACAAAGAAGAAAAGAAACAACGAAACTACTAAGTCTTCGTGCTCCATAGTCTTCACTCAGTGTCTTCTCCTGTCATAGTCTTCAGTGTGAATGTCTTCTCGTACCACCATTATCTTCAATGTCTTCATACATCTTTAGGGGTCATCTCCGGTAGGTAAACCGAATCAAGGAGGAACTACTACCTATGTTATCCTGCAATTCTCACAAACACATTAGTCCCTCAACCACGTTTGTCGTCAATACTTCAAAACCAAACTAGGGGTGGCACTAGATGCAATTACAAGCACTTATTTGCAAAAAGATGAAAAACCCGCGTTATGAGCTTAAGAGGTGGAGCCGTGGTATCTCCAAACTCAAACTCATGATCCAAAACAGTAATGAAGCTCTCGTGCAACTAGACAGTCTTGAAGATAAAAGAGCTATTTTCATACAGGAAAAAAACTTCAGGCGCATACTGAAACTACATCTTAACAGGCTGTTGAAATATCATAATGAATATTGGAGGAAACGGTGCATGGTAAGATACTTCAGGTTCGCTGATGAAAATACTAAACTCTTTCAATCTCTGGCGACTGAGAGGTTTAGGCACAACTCGATCGCTAACTTGCGGGATGGTGATATGGTGGTCAGTTATCACGTCGGCAAAGAAGGAGTTTTGTACAAAACTTACAAGGATCGTCTCGGCTCCTCCAAACCTACTACCATGCGTTTCAATCTCTCCCGGATCATCAGACGAATCCCTGGGCTGGAAATGTTGTCTCAGCCTTTCTTTAAGGAGGAGATTGACGCATTAGTGAAAGAAATGCCGACCGACCGTGCACCGGGCCCAGATGGATTTAATGGTTGTTTTCGCAAGAGCTGATGGTCGATCATTAGAGAAGATTTCTATAAAATGTGTCAGGATTTCCATGAAGGCAACCTTGATGTTGCTAGCATTAGTGAGGGGTTCATAACCTTGATTCCAAAAACTTCTTCTCCTGAAACTACCAATGACTATAGGCCAATAACCCTGCTGAACTGCTATCTGAAAATCATCACCAAAATCTTGGCCAACCGTCTGTAGAAAGTCATCCTGACGATCATCCATAGAAACCAATACGGTTTCATTAAGGGGAGGACCATCCAAGACTGCCTTGCTTGGTCGTTTGAATATATCCACCAGTGCTAGAGGTAGTCCCATGAGATAATGTTGCTCAAATTGGACTTTGCCAAAGCCTTTGACAGCATCGAACATGCCCTGATGATGGAGATCATGAAACATATGGGTTTTGATGACAAGTGGCTAGGTTGGATGGAATCTATCTTTGGTTCTATTGTGTCTTCCGTCTAGCTCAATGGGGTCCCTGGCAGAAAATTCCAATGCAAATGTGGGGTGCGCCAGGGCAACCCCATCTCTCCTTTGATTTTTGTTCTCGCTGCCGATCTTCTCCAAGCTATAGTCAATGATGCTTTCATTCGAGGATTGTCTACCCGTCCCATGCAATCGCGACGGAGATTATCCGGTGGTGCAGTACGTAGATGATACCATTCTGGTGATGCCTGCCTTCTCTATCCAAGAAGCCCGCATGAAAACAATCCTGGAAGATTATGCAGCTTCTATTGGTTTGAAAATTACATTTCATAAGTCCATGCTTATACCCATTAACCTTGATCAGCAACACACGGTTGACCTGGCTCACATTTTCGGTTGCTCCATTGGATCTATGCCCTTCACATACCTTTGCCTCCCAATGGGCACGACAAGGCCGACATTGCTTGATCTCATGTCGTTGGTGCATGGGGTCGAAAGGAAAATGTCAACAACCCTTGCGTTGATGTCTTCGGGGGCCAAGCTCACCTTGGTCAATTCTGCAGCCACCTCCATGTTGATCTACGCCATGTGCACGATCAAACTGCACCCAAAAGTAATTTAGCACCTCGACAAGCTACGCAGGTACTGTCTTTGGGCGAAATCTTCTGATGATGGCATCAAAAATAATTCCCTTGCTGCATGGGAGTTGTTCTGTAGACCCAAAAGTAAAGGGGGGCTCGGAGTCATCGATATCAAAACCCATAACGCTGCCCTCCTTCTGAAGCATTTGTTTAAATTTTACAACCGCCATGATGTCCCTGGGTGACCTTGATTTCGGACACATATTATTCTGACAGAGTTCCGCATGCAGTGGAGCCGCTGGGTTCTTTCTGGTGGAGTCATGTTATGCAGCTCAGCGATGTGTTCCGCGAGGTCACCAAGGTCGTTCTGGGCAATGGCTCCTCCTCCCTATTCTAGAAAGATGCATGGTTCGATGATCATGACACCCCTCTGATGGAGCACTACCCCAGAGCCTTCTCTTTCTGCCTAAATGAAGATGATCCCGTGGTTAATATTCTCACTGCCTCTGATCCCAGCATGGATTTTCACCTGTCTCTCTCCACGCAAGCTAGACAGGAAATCAGAGAAATTCAGCAGGGGTCCATGCATGTCCTACTTGACAGAGATTGCAATGACTCTTGGCTTTGCAACCTTGGTGGGTCTTTCTCCTCCAAGAGATACTATGATCACTGTTTCAGAAATACGGTTGCTGATGTGGCCTTTGGATGGTTGTGGAAGGCCAAGAGTCCAATCAAGTTTAAATTGTTTGGTTGGCTGCTGATGGTCGATCGACTGAACACTAGGAATGTGCTGAAGAGTCGGCATTATGTTGTGGCTAGGAACAACTACGCGTGCATGCTTTGTCGAAACCCTCCTGAGGAAACCGTCGAGCATCTCTTCTTCAACTGCCCATTCAGCCGCCATTGTTGGGACAAGGTTGGCATGATCTGGCCAAGCTCTGGGAATAGACTAACCCTAATACATTCTGGCAAAGAGGGTTGGCGCATGCCGTTGTTTGTGGATATTTTCTTGCTGGCGGCTTGGAGTTTGTGGAAGGAGAGAAACAATCTTTACTTCAGGGGGATTCCACACTCTTTTGATTCGTGGCTGGCTAGATTCAAAGAGCTTTTGGCTTTGTTAGTTCATAATTGCATGGAGGGCCTGCATCCCTCCCTAGAAACTTACATACAAAGCTTGTAACCGGTGCCTAGGTAGGATTCTAGAACACGTGGCCGGGGGGCCTTACACCCCACTTGTAACAATGTTGTAACTGGTTCCTTGTGAGTAATACAAAGTCAATGGGAGCCTCTCCCACTATCGTGCAGTTTCAAAAAAAACCCGACCAATGGGGATTTTCCACGTGTAAAATCATCATTGGCTGGAGGAAACACGTGTCAGCTCATTGTTGGGACAGATGTCATCCACTCATTGGACAGAAGGCGCCTATGATACGTCGACACGTGGCACGGCCCAACAGAGGCCCATTCCTGTGAAAAGGCCGGACAGTTTGACTTGGTCAAAAGGTGGAGGGCCGGCCGATGGAAAGCCTGTTAACGGCATGTTCGCATATAGCCCATTTACATCCCGCTAACCCAAGGCCTGTTACGCCCTATCCGAATTAGGCCCAGTAGCGTCATCTGGGCCATCCAATATGATTCCAGCCTGTTTTCACTTCTGGCCCGTGTATGGCCCATGACGTCTTTCGGCCCATATGAGGTCCTTTGTAACTCTTGGCCCATTAACAACCAGTGGTGAAAATGGCCTGTAATGAACAGTGTATCACTTTATACCTATTAACGGCCCATGGTGAAACTGGCCTGTAATGAGCAGTGTATCACTTTATACCCACTAACGGCCCGTTATTCCATTGGGCCGTTTCCAGCCCATGTTATCTTTCGGCCTTCTCAGAGCCCATTTATTCCTGGGCTCATTTCCAGCATTCATTTACTTACGGCCCGTTACTGTCATTTTCTGCTTGTGGGCTAAATTCAGCTCGAGGTTACAGTCAGCCGGTTTGTGGCCCGTTAATATGTTGGGCCGTTTTCATAGCGTCATCAAATACGCCAATTAACGGTGGCCCGTTATGGTCGGCCCATGAATAGACAATTCCAACTCTAGCCCGTTTACGGCCATAACGCAGTCTGTTATTGGCCCATGTTTGGCCAACCGATCATACGGCCCATAGAAGGCCCATTGATGATACGGCCCGTAGAAGGCCCATTGTGTCTACGAGTCATATAAGGCCCATTGTTTCTACGACCCGTAGAAGGCCCATTGTTTCTACAGCCTGTAGGACGGAAATGGTAACTACAGTAAATATGTAGCCCATGGTTATTGTGGCCTAGTTTTAAAAAATAGGTTATTGCAGCCACTAGCAAACCACGGAAAAAGAACTGCACTGACTACAAGCAAAGAAATAAACAAGAAAATAAGGAAATAAATAAGCAAGCAACTTACGCTAGGCTATCACGGCTATTACACATATTACATCCACTGGGCATCAAAGTTCGCCACCAATATAAATATAGGGAACACATCAGCATATAAATGCCGCAGTAAAACAAGTCCAGAATTGAAACCACTTCAGAAAAGCTCAAGAAACAATATCCTGGGTACCCATAATGTTGGCAAGATGCTTAGCAAGCTTATTAACTTTTTCTTGTTTGGCGCTTAAGTCCTCCAGCACTTGCTGTTGCACCAGAAAGTATGCATCTGAATTCTGCAGGGACTTCCTCAGTCCTTCGGCTTCCTATCGCATAACATCTGATTGATGTCTTTCAACTTGAAGTTGAGACTCAAGAAGCCGAGCTGATTCAGGAAACGAGTTCTTAGAGCTGGTGCCAGCAGTAGTATCCAGTAATTCAAACACTACATCAAGACAGGACTTTGGGGTTGTCTCAGTGTCTTCAATATAGTTTTTATCAGCTTTCTTGGAGACCAACAGGGATGTCTCACTGTCTTGAACCTTATTTGCATTACTTCCTTTACCATTGCATAACGGGGTACTCTTCTCCAATATTTTATCCGTGTTCTAAAAGAGAAACAAACAATCACATCACAACTTTACAATGTAGTATATGAAACTCATTTTGGTAAAACCAGTTCAGTAGTAAGGTGGACAGGATAATAGCATGAAACAAACATATATATATATATATATATCTGTGTGTGTGTGTGTAGTATGCTCACTGTATGGTCTATATCATTCTAGTTTATGTTACCAAATCAAGATAGATACAGTTCGAATCATATCTATTTAAGACAAAGCAGCATAGACAGAATATAAGTGTGTGAAACTACATAGCAATAACAACACTTGTAATGTGCATGGCATGAGAACATAACTGTTTATTAAACTGAAATTGAAATCAACATAGAGCAAGTTACAACAGCAAACACGTTAAAGAAAAAGGTTTAAAACATACCTGTTGCGCCATTGGAGTTTCAATTGCATCCTTCAAATTTGAAATTACTTGGTATGAGTAAATACAGTGATGCAAGAGCAAAGTAGTATGAACTATAGCTACAAAACCTGACCTGAGAACAATTCTTCTTCTGCTTTAAGCGTTGACTTGGGGTTCTGAGTGGTGGTCCTCGTGCTTTGGGCACTGCAGTTGCCTTACTAACTGGTCGTGTTTGGGTGCTCTGTGGTGGAGACGGTGTTGTGTCAACGGGAACTGGGTTACTATCTGCTGGGGTTGGGGTTAGAAAGGGTGTAGCTGATTCTCTGTCCAACTGGGTAGGGGTACAATCTGCATGAGTCTGGGTTATGTGTGGTGGGGATGGTTCTTGGGTAAGTACAACTGTGGTTCTATCTGCATCGACAGGTAGCACGATCTTTTCTGAAGGCCGTGTTTTTACTCCCACATATACTGCCATCACCCCCTCCAATTGAAATGGCTGATAAACAAGAAAAGTAATTGAATGTACAGACATTGTAAGATAGACGGGTGCAATGGATAGTAGGGAAGAAAACAAGGCATGAAATAATTCACATTTATGTTGTCTAACCAAACAGAATAGCAGGATATAGTTTCACATATATGATGGCTAATTAAACAGGATAGCATGACACAATTTCACATTTATGATGGCTAACTAAACAGTATAGAATGACATACTTCAAAATATGATGACTATGTAAACAGGATGGCATGATATAACTATACGATGTGTCTATTAAAGTGGTTGGCATGCCATAAAACATAAATATGCCGTCGATGGAAACATGATGGCATGATATAATTCATGAATAGAATGACATAATTTAAAATATGATGACTATGTAAACAGGATGAGATGATATAACTATATTATGTCTTTAGAAAATGGGTTGGCATGCCATAATTCAGATACATGCTTTCTATGTAAACATCATGGCATGAAATAATTCAAATATATGATTTATATACTAAGGAAGTGAGCAGAGGGCAATCGCATATATGATGTGTCAACTAAGGAGATGGCATTCAATATTGTGTATATGATGTAAAAACTAAGCATTGCAATACAACATATGCATGATATGAGTAATATAACCTTGCCAAGTTTGATCATACACCTCAGGGGGATAATAGGACTGGTCATCTGCCTCTGAATCCTCCTCTGAAGAGCTATCTGTAACCAACAAGATATCTGCTTCAGCAGGTAGCATTGTCTACTCTGAAGACCTTGTTTTCACTCCAGATTTCTCCATCACCAATCGAAATGGCTGTAGCACAGGAAGAGCAGTTGAATATACAAACATTGTCGACAAAAGCAATGAGAAATACAAAAAAAGGACGGCATGATATAATTCACATATATGACGCTAGCCTAAACAGCATGGCATTTCATAATTCACATATATAATGTCTTGCAACAAGATGGCATTGCATAATTCACATATATGGTAATTAGACACTAAACAGGTGGCATTCACACAAAGCATGTCTAAACTAAGCAAATGACATAGAAATGCAAGATACCATACGCACGATATGAGCAACATAACCCTGCCAAGTTAGAGCATGCACCTCGGGGGGGGGGGATATGACTGGTCATCTGTCTTTGAATCCTTCTCTGAGGAGCTATCGGTAACCAGCAAGACATGCGCTTCGTTAGATAGCATTGTCTGCTCTGAAGACCTTGTTTCCACTCCAGATTTTTCCATGACCGTGCCGAATGGCTGATGCAAAAGAAGAGTAATTGAATGTACTAAAATTGTTGACAAATTTAACACGTAATAAAAAATGATGGCATGATAGAATTCACATATAAGATGACTGGCTAACCAGGGTGGATTGCAAAATTGACATATATGATGCCTGGCTAAACAAGATGGCATTGCATGATTCACATATATGATAAAGAAACTAAACAGATGGCATTGACACAAAGCATGTCTAAACTAAGCAGATGGCATCTTTAATGTATACAATAAGCAATGCAAGGCACCATATGGATGATATGACCAACATCAGCATGCCAAGTTAGAGTGAAGACCTCATGGGGTAAATAGGAGTGGTCTTCTCCTTCTGAATCCCCCTCAGAATAGTTATCTTCATCTTGATTATGATCCGGAATGGGTGGAGGGTGGGGGCGGCCTTTGCACCCACCATGGAGCGACGTCTGCATGAATCGTCTCCTTTGCTCTACATGATCAGTTCCATTGTGTACAATAACTGGCATGCATAGGAATAAAACATTGTGAGATTATGTAAGGAGTGCATGCACAAATCCAGAGTGATGGTAGTAAACTGTGGATAGACCCAAAACCAATGATAGCATGCAGATAATAGCTTTAGTTAAAAAAATACAGATAATGGCTCCTTTAATGTTTGTTTGCACCCAACATGAAACTCATAGTAGACACCCGAGATTAACCAGATAGTAGACATATAGTACTGATTGCTGCCCCAATATGTACCCCACAACCATTTAAAAATTCAAGTTTCAGCATTAGTTTGGACCTGACTCGGAGTCTAATAGGTGAACACGACGATAATGTAGCATGTCATCATATTAAGCGATGCATAACGTAAGCAGACACGGAAGAGTGCGGCCTCTCTTGCGGACCCGTGTAGTCCTCAAGGTCATCTGCTCAGTTGATGATGGTAATGCAGTTGTCGTGGCTGCCGGTGGCGGGGAAGATCTGAGGCGGCGAAAGACAGTCTGGAGAGCGGATCCCTGCTGTGGTGAACCCTTCCGTCGTTGGAGCAACTGAGCTGGGGTGGAACACAGCGCCACAGGAGCAGGACAAACCACACAAGGTTTTCTTTGACACATATCTGTAATAGAAGTAATTGTGTAAGGGCTTGTTTGAATTTGAGGATTCTAACAATGCAGCGATAGGAAATAGACAGGAATAGGATAGGAATGCACGTGAAAAATAGAGAATTTAAAAACACAGGATTTCTGCCAATCTGGGTGTTTGATTAACAAGAATTGGAAGATCACAGGATGCAAAAAAGCCTGGTGAGATTAAGTCAAACCACAAGAAAATGTACTGTTATAATGCTATTATGCTACTATCTCTTAGTCTTGTGCTTGATGAATAGGAATATGAAAAGGAGGACAAGTGGAAATTAGAATTCCTACGGTTTTTCTTTCAAGGAGACACTAAAGGAACAAATCCTATAGTTTTCCTTTGCTCCATTCCTTTGCACCAAATTCATGAAAAGTAGTACCATAGGAAACTTTCCAATTCCTATGTTTTTCATTCACTTTTCCTTTCAAGCACTGGCGATTCTAGTAGGCAGGCTTGAGCAAGGAAAATCCTACACTAAAAAATGCTTTTGTGTTACTTCTATTACTTTGGACCCAGGCCACTGCCATACTAGCTCAACTCCCAGGCCCATCGACAAATGCACAACTCAAACACGCAGAGATAAATAATGATGGAGTTCAAGAGAGTCCATCACGGATAGCTAAGTTGCCTGGTGCCTCACTGCTTGTCATATAGTAGGATAAAATAATTGTATTTCATGTTACTACATGTGCTCAGTGGACAATATATATATCATGTAGAGTAAAAAAGAGATGCAACAAGTGTACAACCTCTTTGGCGAAGCCATGTCGATCTCAGCGTGATTGGGTTGGCCGGTGAGGATGCTCCGGCTGACTTGGCTGTCGGAGGAGGGGAAGAAGATCTTAGGCATCTGGAGATGGAGCCCAAGGTACTGCTCCGCTGTGATGGAGGGTTTCGTCGTTGGAGAAGCTCCGGTGAGTTGTACGACGCAGAGGCTGAAGCAGGACAAGAGAGACAATGTTAACCTGAGTGGAATTCTAATAGCATCTCCAATAGATGACGTAAAATACATAACCACAAAGTGCTAGATGTAAAATACATCAGCCGCTCATCTCTGAACTCAACTGTCAAAACAGAATTTAACTATCGAAACTGAACTTAACTGTCGAAACTAAATTTTGCTGTCAAAACTGAATTTTACTCTCAAAACTGAACGCACTAGCAAGGTGAGGCTACACGTCAGTCGACTGACTTTTTCATCTCTGGTCAGTCGATTTTGCAGCCGTTGTATACCAAATCAAGGGCCCGCAGTTCATCTTCAACGTGCAACCCCCTGAGCCGCCAGCCACCACCGGCCAAACAGCAGCCCCCGCCGCCTGCGGCCGGTGGTGCGCCGCCCCGCCCGCCCCGAAAACACTCCCCACTGCCGGTCCGCCGCCGCCCCGGCCATCCCTCTAGGCCTCCCCATGCTGATCTTTTTCTCCGGCGATCCCCACGCCACCGTCCCACCAGCGCGGCCGACCACCGCCCCCACCCTGAACCCTAAGATAGATAGTGGGGTACCTCTCCGGCGAGCCCCCTTCCCCGCTGCCGCTGGTTCTTCCTTCACTCCGGCGAGCGCCCCCCCCCCCTTAAAATTGACTAACCCAAAAGTCAATTCAGTCGACTAAAGTGTAGCTAAATCGGAGCAGTATCGCAAGCAAGAGCAAGAGCAAGAGTAGCAGCGCGAGCAAGAGCAATAGCAAGAGCAGACCAGGCAGGGGACCGAGAGAAAGAGCAGAGAAGCAGCACGAGCGAGAGATAAAGCAGTAGCAGCTCCTACTGATGTGGACGTTGTCGCCGAGGGAGCGACGCCGTGGAGGAAGTGGCCGACGACACCACCGTGGATGGAGCCGCGCCGTGTCGGCTCGGGACCGAGCGCCGGCAGCACCGTGAGATCGAATCAAGAAGAAAATGTGGCGATCAATGTACAACCTCTTTGGTGGCACCGATTAGGCCGCAGCTTCATCCGAGGAAACGGTGATGATGATGCTCTTCCGGTGGTGCAGGTGAAGACGACGGTGTGGGAATGGAGGTGGCACGAAATATGAGGGGAACGTCGGGGCAGCTCCTTGGAGGTGGAGGACGGGGTGGCTGAACTGGCGGGATGACGAGGTCAACGACAGATCCTCATCTAGTACAGTGGATGAGGGACGTCGAGGTGTTGCTGTGGACGACGTCGTCGGGGAAGAGGCTCCAGCTGGGTGGCGGACGGAGGAGGGTGTGGGGCTTCGTTGCGGGTTTTCGTGGCCTCTTTGTACGAATGGGTGGACGGATGGGATGGGAGTGGGTAACCATGGCTTAGGGACGCGCTTGTCCGAAATATGGGGTAAGTTATGAAAGTACCCCCACCGATTTGAGGCGGTTCTTTTGGTTCAGGGGTACCACGGGCATTTCGCGTGTCAGGATTTCACAGGAGGTGGGAGTTTTTGCGTGCGTTATAATTTTGGAATAGCAAGGTGTGGGTTGAGATGGAGGGAGTTGTCAGAGCACAACGAGACAAAGATATATCTTAAATATTTCGGGCTAACAAGGCGCGGGTTGAAGAGGCGGGAGTTTCGCAGCACGATAGACAGAGATGCTAGCTTGAAATTTCGGCATAACAAGGCGCAACTTGAAATTTCGGTAGAACAAGCTTAACGTGTACCCAAATAAGACAATTTGCACCTCAACACGCACAACACACACACACAAACACCATTTAGACTAGAGTAAGGTACACGTGCATTGCACGCATGAGATTTGGCAACCAAATTATGAATAAATACCACATTATAGCAAGTAAGCTTTGAGTCATATATGCATGATGCAGATGTTTGTTTAATTATTATAGTTCATTTCATTCAAAATCATCTAGTTTTTATAAGAAAGCTAATCTATTTTAAGATTTATGGAATTGTGCGTTGTAAGACATAAAGTAAAAACAAATAATGGCAAATCATGTAGGAAAACATTTGGGCAATTCTAATACGGAAGATTCTAGAACAAAGAAGAAGTGCTTGTGTTTTGATGTTTGTGCATTATGCTTAAGTTCAACCATGGAGTCTTCTAGATTATACACGTGGCGAAATCTGGTGGAATCTAGATGATATCCAACTGCCAGTAGTGCTCAAATTTGCCATCTCTGGACCATCGAATTCACCTCATCCAACGACCATCTTTCAAAGTTAAAGTTACCCGCACACAATATAAAAATATATAATATAATATATAATATAATATAATATATATATGGTTATAGATATAGATATGTGATGTGAAAGCCACCCATCATCTCCAATTAGAATAGTGTGTCCATGCACGGATGCAACGTGGCCAAATGATGTCTGCCATCGGTATCTCAAATTCAAATCAGTCTGACCTTGTTCAATGTGTATACATTACAACATGCTCGTTTCCAAACCACACCGTGCATATCTCCATTATATTCATGCATGCATGGGTTTCAAACATCAGGATCTCTTATTCAAGTATTTGAATTCAACTTTACATTGATTATGACCTCACCTAGTCTTTTACACCCACACAGTCGTCTTCTCTTTATAATTGTACCACTAACTTTTTCTCGTGCATGCATGCACACACACTACCAGTCACCATTATCCATCGCACACATGCAATCTTTTTCTTCAGGTCGGTCTCCCATGAATGCACACACCCACACACATCCCCCTCTCCATCATATCGGGCATTCTTTATCTCTCACGCATGCATGCACAACGATCGATGTTCCTCTATGTCTGTGTGTATATATCTAGGTCTTTCATAGTTTTCCACATAAACCGATCAATCGATATATCCAGTGAGGTCTCACCCTCACTCCCACATCCACATCGATCAATCTATACCTCTCTATATAGGATTAACATATATAGCTAATACACCCACATTAATTATATATCCAACGTCCCCCTCTCATCATCCATGCCTTCCGCTTCATCTCTCAGACTCACGCACAATGGCGAAGATAGGGGGCAGCAAGGGCCTTGCCCCCCCTAACATCACTATATATCGAGTCTAATATGAATGTGATCATTAGACAATTGCTGCTAAAAATGGTTTAAGTTCATGAATTGACCCTCCTCGTAAAGGATTAGCAATGCTTGGCCCCCTAGCTCATTTATTTTTCATGGCTCCGCCACTGCGCGCAACAACTCACGTTCTCGCCCCCTCCCCTCTAAATATCGATCTCGCACTTGTGAACTCCTTCATAGTCTCCGTCCAC
>NC_057810.1:629633726-629665091 GCF_018294505.1 Triticum aestivum | reverse complement strand
GTTCTAGAATCTTATGTATCATAAATGCCCAAACTTTTTTTCTAGTTGAATTGCCATTATTTGTTTTTACTTTATGCTTTACAACACACAATTCCATGAATCATAAAATAGATTAAGGGCTTCTTTGATTCAAAGGATTCTCAAAAGAATTTTGGAGCATTCTAATCCTTAGGAATTTTTCCTATCTTGGTTGTCTGATTCGTAGGATTGTAAACCATAGGAATTTTTCCATATGATTCATTTGCACTAGATTTCATAGGAAACATCCCATCCACTCAAACCTCTTTGAAAGAATTCTGCGTTTTTTCTATGCACAATCAAACACTCGTACAATCCTGTAGGATTCAAGATGACATTCCACTATAATCCCATGTATTTCCTATTCCCGCCTTTTTGAAATCCTACGAATCCAAGAGGCCCTAGCTTTTTTATAAAAACTAATTGATTTTGAATGAGATGAACTATAAGAATTAAACGAAGGTCTACATCAGGCATATATGACTCGGAGCTTACATGATATAGTGTGGTATTTATTCATAATTTGGTTGCAAAATCTGATGCGTGCAATGCACATGTACCTTACTAGTACTTAGAGTATGTGCAAAACACGTAAATTAGAATTCCAATGGCACACTACACAGTGTCGCTCTTACAGTTCATGAAGCCACGTGGCACATGTGGAGGCGTTGTCGCGACCTCCTTGTGTGGATTGATCACAGTGACATGCTGCTGGTTCTAGAAGAATGTACTCGTCCTCCCTAAGCCATACTGTCGGTACATGCACGAAGCGAAGATGTCCACGCACTCATTCCCTCGCACGACACGCGGGTACACGGGCGGACGCAATTTTGTACCAAGATCCACCTCGTGTGATAATTTGACGCATGTAAAGTCATTCACTTCATTGATGGTCAATTAATACAGCGCATGCAAATTGAGTGGACATGAGGGTGGAAGAAAGACATTACTAATCCACCGCGCACATGCGAGTAGTTAAATCATGGGTTGCTAGTAGTACTTCCATGGGTCTCCTTCGTATTTTGGGCCAAGTTTTTATAGTAACATAATATTTACGCATTTGAGAAGTGTAGTGTACTTGAAATTTATGTTCCACTAAACTCATCGGGAGCCGTTTTGGGCCTCGAAACCAAAACCATCAATTAATCTTTACCTTGTTCCCATCCCATTCGAAAGCCTACTCACACCAACTAGTACGTACCAAACCTAAACGTGTTCCCACTATGCAGGTATTAGTACTAGTGCTAGTACTTAGGTTATAAAAAGGGGAACTACCTAATCAAAAATTACTCTACCTTTCCTCCTCATAAGTGCTTCTTCTTCGTCCGTCCTTGCCATGGCCGGTGAGCAGAGCTCTAGGTCGAGAACTACTCATAACAAGGGAGCGGCAACCAAGGCTGTGGAAAAAAAAGATGGCTTGCCGCCACGCAGAGACCTCGAAAGATCTCTCACGGGCAGGCAATGGCTCCCAGGAGCACCCTAGACGCGGAGGCGAACATGCCGAGCCGACGGTGCTGGAGTCGTTATCCCTCGATGGCATGCCCGATCAGCTCAATAAGCACCTCAATAAGTAGAAGGAGTTCATCCACGGCTTGGTGAAGCTGCTGAAGGAGAGCCTCGACGACATGCCCGCTGAGCTCAATAAGCAGGGGGAGTTGACCGCCGGCTTGGTGATGCTGCTGAAGAAGAGTATTGCCTCGGAGAAGAAGGCGATCGGCGAAATCCTGCAACATTAGGAGGACAAGGCGAAGCTCTGCCACGAGCTCGACCTGTTGAAGGAGAAGTACACTGGCTGGAAGAAGCTGCATGAGAATAGTAGTTCCTCGATGAATATGTTGCAGGCCCTCGTCATGGAACAGAAGGAGTTAGCGAAGCTCAGCATCGAGCACCCGGCTGCTGTCAAGGTACGTAATGCGGCCGTGGAATAGATGATGAAGGCTTGCGTCGAGAAATCCCGCAACATGGACAGAATGAAGAAGATGGCAGAGGAGACGCACAAGGAGATGGAGGTTGTGGAGGCGATGAAGAAGCAGTTACGACTCCGCGGCGAATTAGATCATTTGGGGTGATAATCTTCCTTCTTCTTTTGCTCCTGTGTTTCATCTTTTGCTTCGGGTGTTTCACCGCACGTGTCACATTCTCTGCGAGGCATGAATAGAACAATGCTAACAATGAGATGACTAGAAAATTAGATCATTTTTTATAACCATATGGCACTGGGCTGCCGTGTTTCATGCTCCTCCGTCGTAGTACTACTCCAGTGGAAAACTTGAGTATATCGCACAGTTCTTTGCTCCTCCTCAGGTCGTCGGCACATTTATACGAGCAGTCAAATCACAAGGCCCCGCCTTCCAGCAGTAATGAGCCGTCAAATCACAAAGGCCCTCGCCTCTCGTGGAACCGACCAAGCTAGACTGCCCCGCCCTCTAGACTTTTAAAAAATGTATACTTTTGTACAGTAGTAGTATCGATGGATTGCGCCATGGAGCAAAACTTGAAATTAGAAAAAAAAGGTGGTGCATATAGAGAGAGCTCGTCGCCAAATTTTGCATATAGTACTATTAAAAAGGCTAGTCACAATAATGGTGTCCAGGACAACCCACCCCTCAAATAAAACTAAGCACCCTGGAATTCTTTGACAAAACTAAGCACCCTGAAATTCTTTGACAACTAAACTGCTGGCTATATGATGTTGGTCATATATATTGTACGTATATAATGTGAAGAAACGAGTGGTAGTACTATACCAACTAAAAGATGGAATGTAAGAAATACTAGTATGTACATACTGAAGAGTTAAAGTAACAAGAAGAAAAATAACATAGTTCTGCTGGGGGCTCAGCACAACACATCCCTCAAATTAAACTAAGCACACCTGTAATTAAACTATGCAACTAATCTGATAGAATCTACATTAGAACCACCATGAGCAACGACACTACCACCTTACTCGGAGTCCTTGTCCACGTCCTCGACTTCGTCCTTGTCCCTCTTCCTCTTGGCCGATATTTCTTTGCTTGAACCGCACACTTGGCTCTTGCTCTTCATCCAACCCTTGTAGATATTAAAACAAAGGTAGCCATCCATTGAAGCATAGTGGATGTGGTATATATCTAGTACATTCCACTGCCATGCATGACGATGTAACGTGTACGGAGGTTTCTCCAGTTTACCTTACGAAGGATGAACCATGGCTCCTGCCAGGGTCAGCATTGAAGGCTGACCACCGGAGGGCAGCAGCCGATTCTTCTGGAGGTCGAAGGGGTTGCCTACAACGAGGCCTATCTGACCCAGGACTCTTTTGTCGTTCGTAAGATCTACAATAACGAATTTGACTAGGTTGCTCTTGAGGAAGTTCTTAAAATCCAGGCATTCAACGTCGGCATGGCATATGTGATAGACCAAGCATAAGGCATGCACGCAACCCTGGATCATAGCGGAATTCTTCCTCTCTTCCTCCTTTAGATCCTTCTCTCATCCCAAGACTGTGGTGTACTCAACATCTAGCCCAGCGACCCTCTCATCATCTGAGTTTTTGAACATGTGTCTGAAGCGAGCAAGGCATCCTTTCACCGTCGCGGAAGAATGGGTGTAGATAACGTCGAACTAATCGCCGGTGATGGTTCTAACCTTGTACTCGCTGCGCATCATGGAGATTTGGGACGCCATGGATTTGGGAGGAGGGTTAGGATTAGTGGAACTGCCGTAATGTTAAAGGACGGGATGACTAGAAGCGAACCGCCGTAATATTAAAGGACGTGCGGGGACGAGAAGGAGGGAACTACCAGCGTGCGAATGGCAGGGTAGTGGCTTTCCATTCTCCAATGATACGTGCTTCTGAGAGCCCTTGGATCTGAGATCGAACGGTTGCATGGCGTGATTCTATACCTATGGGTGAATATCCTATCTTGGAGGGTTATTCTGCAAATTTTCAGCAACTTAGCATGCGACCGTTCGATCTTAGATCCAAGTGCTGCCTGCAGCCCGTATCATGGTTGTGCCTACCACGACCGTCGCGTCGCTCGCATGGTCGCCCCCTTGGAGATTTAACATGGTCTGTTAGGCTATCTGATGTTGGCATGTCATCACTTAGTCACTCATACTACAACAAGGTTAGCTAAGGTTGGCTATATATGTATTTATTTATTTCTATCTCTTTCTTCGTACTCCCTCCGTCCCATAATATAAGAACGTTTTTGACACTAGTGTAGTGCCAAAAACGTTCTCATATTATGGGATACAGGGAGTAGTATTTATTGCATTTGCCAAGGAGTGACCTCTTAAAATGAAATGGTGCTTTAGATGAGGTGCTAAGGGCATTAAATAGCTTAGCAATCAAGTCCCCAATGCATAGGTGCTTATTAGTTTTTTGTTGCTAAGTTTGCTTCATTTAATTAGCTATAGACTCAAAATTGTCT
Source organism: Triticum aestivum (assembly GCF_018294505.1). Taxonomy (NCBI): domain Eukaryota; kingdom Viridiplantae; phylum Streptophyta; class Magnoliopsida; order Poales; family Poaceae; genus Triticum; species Triticum aestivum. The sequence goes on along the minus strand of NC_057810.1, from coordinate 629,660,655 downwards.
TTTCACCTAGGAACACGCGCTTAGCACAGTTTCTTCCTTGGGTCACCAAACTAGTCTCTCTCTCTTCTTGATTAACTTGCCACATCAGACTTTATGCCTATATGGCAAGCTTAGCACCTATAGGAGCAAGTAAGTACAATAGTGTGCTCTACATGGCATTTTTGCATATGTGGAGGAAAGAGGGGCAAGGAAAAAGTGGCGAAGTGGGCTCTCATGCAAGAGCCAGCCTCTACTACATGGTGGAGCATTGGGAGAGGCACCTGTATGGAGTTGGTCAGGAATCGGGAGACTCATGCCGGTCGTAGCACCGCAGTTAAAATGATAATGGCAAGTCAAATCATGGGGGCCCACCTATCCAGTAGTAACTCGCTGTCAAATCACATAGCCCTACGTTTGCAGCAGCCTACTCCCTCATCTTCTCGCGTCTCTGTCGAACCGACTAGGGAGAACTACCCCGCCTACCGCACAGGAAAATCCCCGCCCTCGACTTTTAAATTGTACAGTATACTAATTTTGTATCCATAGATTGCGCCATGGAGCAAAGCCTCTCGAAAATCGATCAGTTTGGCACACTGCTCTCCAAATGGAACGCGCGTCATATTGCGTTTGCACACACATGTGGGACCACAATTGAGAACCGACCATAGGAACACTCCCCGGCCCCGCAAGGCGGGTGACTTAATAGAAGAGGGAGACAAGCGATAGTACTAGACAAGTGTTGTACTACCTTGGTGCCTGGACGATCCCTGCAAGACAGGGAAGATCAGTTCGTCCATGCATGTGACCAGACTCCAGCAGACACGCCTCGATTGGATATCGTCTACATATCGTGCAGGCTGTGTTGTATAGGGTTGTAGTTCTGGTGAGAAATCTAAAAAAAGGTTTCTTGTCATCTCGCAAAATTAGGTGTCATGTGCTTCAGATCACTGCGAGGGTTAAACAGCGAAAACTGAGTTGGGCTAGTCATTGGGGGCACATGCACGAAGACTACTCGGCTGCCATCTAGGTCAAGCCGGCTATGTTAATTAGGACATCTATCGACGGACCCCTTTTCTACAAGTCTATCTTTAATTTGATCTTTGTACCTCATCTAGTTTGTCCATCGGGATTCATGTTGTCTCCTTTGGGAAATGAGGTTATGATTTCTTGTCATGTGGCATTTTTTCGTGTTATATGTTATAATCCGGTACTTCAGATCAAAATGACGACAACTGCACCTCCGGGCCACGTGCATGAAGACTTCTCAACAGTCATTAACGAGGTCAAGCCGGCTCCGGTAGACAAAAGAAAACTAGTACTCCAGTATATAGGCAGGAGCCTCTGCGCTTGCTTGCTAGTGCTGCTCTCTTCACACTGTCTTGTCCTCTCCAGATCTAAACACGACAGCGGTGGCCACACTCACTCTCTCTCTGCTCACCGCTGGTCACAGATCCAGTTGGATCCTCTCCGTCGGGGAAGGTGAGAAGGTGCAATGTTCACGCGGTCGTCCTCGGCGACGGCTCTTACCCACTGCTGGCGCATCCCGATCAGCCTGCCTTGCCATTCTCTCCCAAGCACCACTGGCGAGGGAGGGCCTCCGACCCCTTCTTCCTTGTTGCCGTAGTGTGGGCAGATCCAGCCTCCCGCCGCCCACCTAGCGACATCCCAGCGACCATCAGGTATAACTTCCTTCGAAACCAGCCTGGCTCTACTTCCCAAGCTCCTCACGTCGCTGCATTTGTATCTTTTACTATTTCTCAGGCCCCCTGGTAGATAGGATCGATCGGCTGTTCGAAAACCACCTATTTTTTTATGGTTAAGAGGTAAAACTAGTTCATGCACTCGAATCTAGTACTACTTGGTTCAAACAAGGAAGAAAGGGGTGGGGGTGGGGGAAGATTTGTTACCTGAATCTAGGACTTGGTCATAAGAGGAAATAATGGGGGCGAGAAGTATCAAAGACTGGGTATCCAACTGGTCTCTAGGTCTAATAGGGAAATAAAGGGAAACACAGTACAAACTCAATATAAACCCGATCTATTGGTTGAAAAAGGAAAGAAAGTGGGGACTGGGGGACAAGTCAATAGAGTAAGTCCAGCACTAGATTTGCTAGCCTTACACAGTAAAAGGTGGCTATACCGAACAAAATTGGGACCAACCCAGATATCATGTTCTGATGTTTGTTGCCCCGAGCCACTCTTATGTAATTCCACTTGTAAAATGTAGTAGTCGCACTATTAAAAGTAAGGACACATTAAACCAATGTTGTTTTCAATGTAATGCCTCCAGTAATATGAATCGATGGCACTTTTTACATGTCTTACTAAATTTCCCATTAAGATAAGTTGGTTCTTTTCGTTAGAAATGCAACTGTCCTGGTCCGCCTACTCTCCCGTGCCCAAAGTAATGTCGTATTTAACGGTTGTCATAGTTAATCCTAATGCCCACACTAATATCTAACTAATGAAGAAGAAGCTCTGTGGGTTTCGTTTTCTGATTGAAATGGAACCGGGGCTGGAGCCCTTTTCTTAAAAAAATGTAGAAGAAGCTGCTAGCTCATGGGACATTGCTTCATTTTAGGTGAACTGCACCAAAAGGTCCCATGAATTGAATCATCCATGTTGGTGATTGAAAGAGCCAGCTTCAGCATCCCAGTCTAAGCACCCCCGGCCTCCATCCTTGTGATGCACTGTACACCTCGTTTGCCACCTGCTCGACCCTAGTGTCACTGATAAAATGAAGTAATAATACAGTTAAAATAGAGCGAGTGTCCTCTCTATCATTTCATTTCCAATGTAGATAAAGAAAGTGCTTCTCTTTGTTAATGTATGTTTCATCAACTAGTCCCATTGTTAATGTTTAAGCGTTTCTGCAAATTGGGGTGCTTAATTTTAGTTGATCTGTATAAAAATAGAGATTTGAATGTCTCAAGGCGCCTCCTTGTAATACCGCTGTACACTGATGTTCATCACTGGCAGAAGGTGTATCTGGGAGACTTGGGACGATTTCCAGTATGAGGCATACCGTATGAGGCGTCGCATGGCCCATCTCGCCCTCGCAGCATGGCATACTATGATACTATCGCAATATTTTCTTCTATTTATTTTGTGTGTTTCATCAACTAGTGCCACTATAATGTAATCACACTTTTTCATTATCTGTGCAAATAGGGTTATTTAGCTGCATTTTGGTGGAATTGCACAAATGTACGTATGGAACCGACATATATGCAGAGTGCGAGGTGTGCCAAGTAAAAATTACCGACACCAACCATGCTCCATGGATGCATTGGCATCCACCACCACCAGTGGGATGTGTGGCGCTCTCTGTGGACGGATCTTTCTCGGCAGCAAATCCTCTAACCAAATACTAGTAGCTTATATTGGCAGTTTTCTAGGGAGTACTCTTTTCTGAAAAAAAGCATCAATCTATTTTTCTTTATTTGTACACTGTGTCACAACTTTGACCCAAAGGTCCAGAGCTATTTTAGGGTGATTGGCGTAGTACTCGTAGACTGATTGTAAGCATGATTTTCATTAGCTGTCACACCGATTGTAAGCATTAGCAGGTGGAAGATTAGGTTAGTGCGAAGCTTACCTTAAACCCTACCACCGTCGTTGAAAACGAGGCGAGCATCGAGGGAACCGTGGAGAACGGCGGGGAAGCGACGTCATGCCATCCCGCCTCCTCTTGTGTTGGGAGAACGAATACTCATATGGCTCTGGCTGGCTCTGCACCCTCACGAGCGGCACACCAAACTCGATCGATTCGTTATCCTCTCGGTGCTTGACCTTCGACCTGTACGCCCACCACCTCCGGCTGACTGTCGCCTCGGGCGAATATGTCTGCTCCATCACCCAGAGGAGATACTCGATGAACTCAGAGTATTGCGGCATGACTGCCGCCGAGGAGTACATGTACATCACCGCCATCATCGTCGTCGTCTCGCTCTTCCGCATACATTGCCACATGGCCCTCACCGTCCTCAAAATATCCGAGTCATTGTCAAACCAAGTAAGGATCTCCTTCAACCTGGCTAACTTTGCCTTGTCGCCGCCAGCGATCTGCCTGATTCACTGCTGCATCCTCTCCAGAGATGTCCTTCTGAGTGGTCCGGTGCTAGCTTTGGAAGATGGGAGGAGAGACAATGGTCTTGCAATAGAGAAGAGGGAGAGGCGAGATGGTGGTTTTGGAATGGAGATGATGGAGAGGAGAGGAGGTGGTTTTGCAATGGAGAAGATCAGAAGAGGGAGAGGTGAGACGATGGTTTTGGAATGGAGATGATGGAGAGGAGAGGAGGTGGTTTTACAATGGAGAAGAGGGAGAGGAGTGTGCAGTAGCAATTTAGGATTGGACGAGAGGGCTGGTGCGCTGTGACTGGATCAAAATCAAAATAAAAATCAATTTACCCTTCAGTTAAGAAAGCGACCCCACATTAACTAGTCTCCCTTTTATTCTGGGTCATAATTGACCATGATTTTCGCACATAAAATATATGTTATATGTTGCAAAAATAATATAATTTGGAAGTACATTCTGATACGAACCAAACGATACAATTTTTGGTGACATGATTTCACATTTTGCTTGTCAAATACAGTACGTGGTCAAACTTTGACCCAAAATACACAAAAAAAAATACTTCCAAGACCAGCACCGCTCTTCCGCTCTTCTCCTCTTAAACCACCGCCGCTCCTCTCTTGTTCCAATCTAAATCCAGCGCCGCTCCTATCCTCTTCCATTTCAAAACCACCGCCCCTCCTCTCCTGTTCCAGTCCAAAACTAGCGTCGCTCCTCTCCCGTTCTAATCCAAAACCAGCGCTGCTCCTCTCCTCTTCCATTCAAAAACCACCGCCGACAAGTGAAGGTGTTGTGGAGAAGTAGATCGATGGAGAAGTACAATCGATATGTGAGGATCGCAGACGGCGACCCTGTGAAGCTAGCTAGGATGTTGGAGATACAGTCTTGGCTTGACAACAAGGACCAACTAGCGGCGATGGCAACATCCATGGCCAAATATCTGCAACAGAGCAAAAAGGAGGCAATACTCCTGGAGGGAGTCGTGCGGGAGTACATAGAGCTGCCCCTCTGGGCCATGGAGCAAACAAACTCACCGAATTCGATCATGGGGGAGTGGTGGTGGGAGTATCGATCCCAGATGGAGCATCCACCAGAGATTGAAGGATCGAGCATCTACAGCGTGCCGTTTGTGAGGGTGTCCTGCTAGAGCGATCCGGTGGACTCTTCGTCGACCGAACCCAACTACAAGAGGAGAAAAGCAGTTGGCCCGACGACGCTTCCCCGCCATCCTCTCCCTCGCCGTTCACATTGTCTCACGGGGCGGCTGTTTGCCGCCAAGGAATAGGAGGGGACTGCCCCCCCCCCCAGCCCAATAGTCGGGCAGGTTGTGAATTGTCAGGAGGAGCTTAGGGTTGTCAGTATTTGCAGGTTGTGAATTGTGTTTTGTGTTGTGTATTTTGAGAGTACTTTCAGATATGAATGTCTTTTGAATTTCAGATTTGCAGTATTGAGCATATGAAGTATTTTATGAATTCTAGAGATCTATTTTTAGCACTTAAAAAATGTAGTTTCATAGGAGTATAAAAGTGCAGACACTGTGATTCTCAGAGAAGAAACTGCAAGTTTCAGTTTCAGATAAGAAACTGCAAGTTCAGTTTCAGATAAGAAACTGCAAGTTCAGTTTTAGATAAGAAACTGCAACTTTCAGAGATAGAGCATTTATATTAACATGACCTTTTCAAATAGGGTTAAAATCATGTCGGAAGTTTTGTTCGTGGTCGAAAATGGAACTACCAACCAGTTAACATCATGTTGATCAACATTCATGCACGGCACATCTTCATATGATGCACAGCCAAAAAGATATGCTATTTTCAAAATGCCCACACAATGTCGAGTGTGCGAAACACAGAGAAAACGAGAGATGAAGTTTTGGCAAGTGTTGGATGTGGTGTGCGTAGATGACAATGGGGACCCTCATGTAAATAAAGGCAGAGGCAAAAAATTAGAGATATTTTCCCTGCATAGGTGGAATCGAACCCGAGCGGAACAGCTGTCGGGTAGTGTCACTTGGCCACTAGGCTAGTTCAATAGTTTTGTTAATAATAAGGCACTTCCTCAGTTGGCCGGATCCCCTCCTGTGCCTTTGTGCGCTCGCCGTGACGCCGATGTCTGCCGTTGTGAACATACTGAACAAATGGGAGGAATCTGGAGAGGACTGTACATGGAGAGGCGGACAGTCGGGACCCACCAGGTCTATGGCCGTACGCAAGCAAGTGCCTCATCAAAAAAATACTTCCTCCTAATGCTATACTGACGTTGGGCCCACGGGTTTGTCAACATAGTTACATTTTTTTATGTGCTTCAACGTAGTTACTATAGGAGATACATTCACAACGAAGCCGGGGAGCTGGCAAGTATCATTTATTATCACTGGGGCAGCAAGTATCAGCTGGGTTTTGGGCTGCCCATCTAGGCTTTCTTTTTTAACATGCGCAGCCCACGACCTCGGATGGGAGGTCCATAGGCCTGTTTGTATTTTCTTGAGGGTCGTCATGTATCGACCGACCGGCCTATGGACCTCCCATCCGAGGTTTTATTTTTCCTGAAACATCAGCAGCCCAATTTATGTAATTTTTTTTGAAGAAAACGCAGAGGTCTGTTCTATTTTTCTATATAAGAATAGGAATGCCAGGTCCAACTTATGTTTCCCTTCTAACTATATTATATATATTTAAATTATTTTATATGTTATTATATATTATTTTTATTGTAATGATATATTTAACAGATACTTACATATGTAAGAAAACAATATCCCACATCTTATTAACTTATCAAAATAATTTCTTAACAATAAAATCCTGGATTTTTTTGGCACGAAAATCCTAGTGATTGTGTACAAAAGCTTGGTAAGATTTAAGGACGAATGTAATAATATTACTTATTATTTAAATATATTTATAACAAAATGCTCAGCCCCTTTTAATTTTTTGATAACATTGATGGCCCAACCCAACATTATAATTAGAATCAGCCCAGCAAAATCGTGTATTTCGAGAAAGTGCAAATGGCCTGTAATTTTTTAGAAAAAAATAAATGGGCCGCATGGATGCTACATTATTTTTTTACCCAGCCCAGCTAATGGACTGTAATTCAAAAAAAAGATCAAATTGACTGTAAATTCTACCATGCAAAAAAAAGACTGTAAATTCTGAAAAAATGGGTTGAATACGTGCCACATTTTTGGAGGCTGAAATGTGGGCCAATAGGTCAAAGCCAACGCAAGTTGTTGTCAATTTAGTCAACAAATGATTCCGACATGTTAGCCGTTGGATTTACATCCAACGACCGGCATCCTCCTTCAATCTCTCGTCTTCTTCCTCCAGTGCCGCCGGGACCACCTCCCGCCTCCTACTGCTAGCAGCTCTGCTTAGCATGCTTCGCTGTGAAGCGCTACTCCACCATTGGCCAGGCCATCCCTCCACCCCTCCACACCTCATGTTCTTCTCCATCGACTGCCGAACCACACCACACTAGAACCAGTTAACCCTCGTACACCTCTCCGTCTGTGATCTAATCCCGCATCTTCCCATCTCCGGCTCGTTGTTGTCCGGGGCCTCGCTGTCGTCCACCACCTTGGATGTGCTCGGCGCGCCGTGGTCAACGTGGTTAACGAATGACACCATCGGAAGTAGACTGTGCGTGGAGAGGCTGACAGCTGGGTCCACGTCCACACAAGGAAATGCCTCCTTACTACGCGCCAAATAATGATTCCTCCACCTGACATCTGGGACCCACCGGAAGGGCCTCTGTATTTCATGAAAAAATCGTGCCCCCCGCTGACAGGTCGGAACCACCAGCTATCTTTGCATGCAAGGATGTGCCTCCTTATTACGCACAAAAGAATGAATACTCCCCCTACCAGCTGGAACCCAGCATAGTGGGAGGCTGACTTGTGGGCCTACCAAGTTGACGGGGACAGAGGGCTTTGCCAACTTAGTCAATATGAACGATTCTAGCTCCTGTTACTGTACAATGTTTGTCCAACGGCCACAGTGCATCTTCAACCTCTGGTCTTCTTGCTCCAGTCGCCCAAACCAGCGCCGGTCGTGCCGCCTGCTCCTGCCTCTCGTGGTCGGCTGTGATGCCGTGGAGGCCTCACCGCCCCCTACTACTCCCACCGCTGGCCAGGCCATCCCTCTACTCACCCACACCCACTGTTATTCTGCAGGGATGGCAGGCTCACACCACAGCCGAACCAGTGAACCCTTGTACTCCTCTCCGCGTGGGCATCCACTGGCGCGTCTTCCCCGGCTCCACATTGTCCCATTCCTAGGCCTTGCCGTCGTCCACCGCCCTGGTGCTCTCGGCTGGCGTGGTCAACGTGGTCAAGGAACGACTTCCATCGGACGTGGACTGTATGTGGAGAGGATGACACCTGGGTCCACGGCCGCAGCAAGGAAGTGCCTCCTTATTACACGAAAAATAATGATTCCTCCACCTGACAGCAGGGACCCACCGGACGGGCCACCGTATTTCGTTAAAAAAAACGTTCCCCCCCTGACTGTTGGGACCTACCAGCTACATCTTCGCATGCAAGGAAGTGCGTTCATATTATGGGCCAAAAAAATGATTCGCCCCATGAATGCTGGGACCCACCAGCTACATCTTCGCACGCAACGAAGTGCGTCTGACCAAAAAAACGATTGCCCCCCTGACTGCTGGGACCCACCAGCTACATCTTCGCACGCAAGGAAGTGTCTGACAGTCGGGACCCACCTGGTCGAAGTGTACGTAGCGTTGTTATTCTGATCGCGAACATGTACGTACATACTGGTCGATGTAGAGGCACGCACGTTTCATAGTATAGGCGCGCACGTAGCATGTACACGCAGGGGCGGAGCTGGAGCTAATGCCACCCTGATGCACCCGTTTAACATGGCTTAAAATTTTCAAGCAACAGCGTATTGAATAGAGGTGTATTCTAGAGCTTCTAGAACATATTATCAGACTTAATAGAAGGTGATGTATATAAAAAAATGTACCGGTCAAAATGGTTACCATAATGATGAATCAAAGAACAAAATTACTGAAAAGTATGTCTTGGGTTCCAAATTCCAAAATATATCATCAGACATCAAGGTTTCTTACCCTACAAGATAAAAAGGTAGAATTGACCTTTCAAGTAAAACATAATAAAAAAAGAACAAAAGTACTTAAGAGCCTTTCTTAAAAAACTAAATATGGGAAATTGATGTCTCTTGGCTGACAATGTCTATTAACCAAGTACTTTCTTCTTACCAGATCTTTCAAATTAGAATGATAATGTTCTATCAACTTCATTTTGCCTAGATCATATTGAATCTCCCATTCCCAATTCATGTCTTCTATCTTGTCTTTTGACTTTCTGGAGTATACAACTAATTAGGGATTCACTTTTCTAGTTACAACTTCATACTATACATAATAAAGCCGGTTCATAGTTCATACTGAATAACTGGTGCAGTTTACAAATATATTTATAAAAAACAAACACAGACTACCGAGGAAAAATTAGGATCAACTGTTGTCGACTGTTTACCGCGTGTGGTGTGCTTGCCTGGGCCGCCGGCATCATTGCAGTAATCAGTCGGTGAAAGATCCGTATGCTTGGGTGTGCCCGAGTGGGGGTTAGGGCTTGGGTACTGCCGTGCTAGCCGGCGTTGGGCATATCCCCGTCGACGTCGTCGATCTGGCCGCCGCCTGGGCGCGACCGAGCAAGGAGTCGGGTGGGCAGGGAACAACCTACGCCGTATGATTCGACGATGCGTACGCATCTACATGAGGTCCGTAGCTGAGCAGATCAATCGATTTAGCGATCTTTTTTAGAGGACATTGGTCGATTGATCGGTCAAACCGATCGCTAAAACTCAAGAAATGGCCTAACTTGCATGCCTGACCCTGATGCACTCGCCTCGTCCTTCCCTTATGCCCATGGGCCTTTTAGATGGTAGTTACTACTGAAAAATAAATTCGACCCTGATGCATGTGCATCAGGGTGGGCCTATTGGGCTCCGCCCCTATCACTACTAGGGAAAAGCCTATACATAGAATCTTATCAGCAGCGCGCTTTAAAATAAGGCGCTGCTGCTAATTAGCAGTAGCATGCTCAGGAGTAACTCGCTGCTGAAATAAATATAGCAGTAGCGCGCCCGCTCAAAGACGCGCTACTGCTATAATTCCCACGAGGCCGCCACGAGGCTAGTTATAGCAGCAACGCATTATAACAACGGGCGCTACTGCTACGTAGCATAGTAGGAGCGCATTTCTCCAATAAGCGCTACTGCTAAATTTACTACAAAAATTTAGCCCCATCTCCTCTATCCGATCCACTCACACAGTCACACACTAGCTCACTGGATCCCCTCTCAATCCCCCGCGCCGGTCCATCCCCGTCGCCCCTCCTCCGTCTGTGCCGCCGTCACCTCCTCCTCCTTGCTGGACTCGGTACCGGCCTCCTCCTCCGTCCTCCCTCTCCACTCGCCGCTGGCCGGCCCCTCCTCGCTCCACCTTCCTCCTTGGTCCTCCCTCCACAGGTCGCGCCGGCCGGCCCCTCCTCGCCCCGCCTTCCTCCTCCATCCTACTCTCTTCTCCCTCCTCGAGTCGCCCCTCCTTCTCCATCCTGCCCGCTACATTTTGATTTAGTAACTAGGCTAGTTCATATGCAACATTTTGATTTAGTTGATATGATTTAGTTGTTTTAGTAGGCTAGTTGATTTAGTTGACTTAGATCATTTTGATTTAGTTGATTTAATAGGCTAGTTCATTTAGTTGATTTAGTTGACTTAGAACATTTTGATTTAGTTGATTTAGTAGGCTAGTTCATTTAGTTGATTTAGAACATTTTGATTTAGTTGATTTAGTATGCTAGTTGATTTAGTTGATTCAGAACATTTTGATTTAGTTGATTTAGTAGGCTAGTTGATTTAGTTGACTTAGAACATTTTGATTTAGTTGATTTAGTAGGCTAGTTCATATGCAACATTTTGATTTAGTTGATATGATTTAGTTGATTTAGTAGGCTAGTTGATTTACTTGACTTAGAACATTTTGATTTAGTTGATTTAGTAGGCTAGTTGATTTAGTTGATTTAGAACATTTTGATTTAGTTGATTTAGTAGGCTACTTGATTTAGTTGACTTAGAACATTTTGATTTAGTTGATCGTTAATCCTTTGCTCATATTGCTTTAGGAAAAATGGCGCCACCACCACCACCACTATGTCGACTGTGCAAGTCAAGATGCACCAGCAGCCTTGCAACTGGCAAGCTGTTCGGCATCTACTTCCAGCCGAGTTTTCATCATGCGGCGGTAAGAAATTAGATGAAATGTAATAACTATTTTGTTTTTAGTGTTGGCATTACTGCATTGTGTCATTTTGCTTATTTTACACAGATCATCCCATGCAATGTGAGGTTGAAATTCAACAAGCTAACAGGAGACACTGTGACATTTGAGGCTCCTGGGGGGGCGTACACTATGGAGGTCAAGAAAGGACGCAATATGTTGCAGAGTGGAGGAGATGGATGGGCCTGTTTCGTCGCTCGCATGCGTCTTACTGGTGGTGAGTTGATCAGCTTCTCCTTCCGAGCAGAAAGACCCAAGCTAGCTGTCATTTGTCTCAACCTGGTGCAAGATGATGAAGATGACGAAGATGATGAAGATGATGAAGATAATGAGGACCCACTTGATGAAGATGATGAGGACCCACTTCATGAAGCCATCGTAGCTCAAAGAACAAGGCTAAGTGAGGAGGAGGTGTCCAACCTGTCGGACATAATTTCGCCACGTGCTGACTTTGTCGGGGTGCCATTCGTGACTCGCTTGACAAATACCATGGTTGATCGACATGATATGGTATGTTATACTTACAAATGCAAATTATCCGATGAATTACTTAGTGTACAGTCCAATGATATGGTATATTGTGTGGAATCTAGTCGATGATATGTTTTAGTGTAGAGTTCGATCACATGCTTATTAGTGTAGAATCTAACGAAACTATTAATAGTGTAGATAATCCATATGTACTTATTTGCGAGGCTATTTATTAATTGATATGTTTTTCTTATTCAGAAATTGGCAAAGAGCATATCTGTGAGTCATGGTATCGAGCCTGATGAAGAAGGCTCAGCTGGACTACGCCTTACTGCAAGGGGCTCTGTCACAACCTGTACTTACCGCGTGGACACGGACGGTCGCACACACTTAAACTCGGTTGGGTGGAAGAAATTCCTCGATGGCAAGAATCTTCGTGTTGGACAGGCCATCCTAATTACTATCAGGAACACCAACCGCCCAGGCTTAAGGATGATGATTGTCTTTGATATCATCTAGAACTACATATGTGTGTGTGGCTATATCATTTAGAACTACATATGTGTGTGTGGCTATATCATCTAGAACTACATATGATGATCGTCGTCGATATCATCTAGAACTACATATGATGATGGCCGTTGATATGACCTTGTACTGCTTGAGGATGCATGTTGACTATGCATGAAATTGTTATCTAGTACTCCCTTCGTTCCAAATTACTCGTTGTGGTTTGAACTAAAACCACGATGAGTAATTTGGAACGAAGGGAGTACTACCTAGTAATGGTTTATGAATTTGGTATCTACTAGCAGTACCTAGTATCTAGTATCTGAAAGGGAAACTGAAAGGGAAAGGGGTAATGGGAAAATGATGAAAGATATACACTACAAGAAACTTGTTAATCCGTGATGGATCCCTCATGACGTTCCCAGAAACTGTCACAGAAACCGTCACGAATCAGCAAGGCGAGATTAGGCCCCAAAACGGTAGACCACTTATAATAGACCTAGAGGAACCGTCGTAAAAACCGTCACAAATTGGGGAGCTGGGTCTAGCCTTTTCTTTTTTATATATACACCGTCCGAGCCATCATGGATATGAGTGGATGACGCATGCTGATGTGTCTTGTTTTCCCCTTGTATGGCCCATATGTCAATCTGATGCAGTAATAAAAAACAAATAAAAAGAAAAAGGATGCAACAATAAAATGGAAATTTTAGAAAGAAAAAGGGAACCATACACTCGGTCGTAAGTCATGTGTATATACTAAGGGTAAAATGGTTCGTTTGGGACTGTATATGGTCCATACAAGGGAAACAAAACACACATCATGAGAATTTTACAAAGAAATTCGAAAAGGAAAAAAGGAACCTCCCAAATCAAACCATTTAAGCTTAAGTATATACACATAACTTTGCCTAAAAATATATATACACGCATAACTACCTGCTTATGGCCGGAATGACATGACTCACATGGGAGTTATTTACAAATAATCAGGCATATTAACCCAACTCCCCACAACCCAGCCCATTCGCATGTCAACACACAATATAAATGTAGGTCCCACATGTCAGTATATGACACAGAGAAAATAATTTTGAAAAAATTGGTATAGCGGAGGGTTTCTGAAATCCAGGAATATTTTTTAGAAATTTCTGAACATATTTTTAAATTGTTAACATTTTTTAATTCACAAACATTTTTTTGAAATTGCGTACATTTCTTCGAACTCATGAACATATTTTTGGCGTAAGCGGACATTTTTTGAAATTCATGAATAATTTTTTAAATCCAGAAAAAATGCTTTTCACTTACATTTTTTAAATTCATGAATATTGTTTTGAATTTACAAAAAAAAATCTGAATTTTGTGAACAAATTTTGACATTTCCCGAACATTTTTTTTCTGAATTCAAAATATTGAATTGTTTTTCAAAATTTTGACATTTTTAATACACTGACATTTGTTTTGAAATCACAAACATTTTTTGAATCGTCAAACATTTCTTGAACAGATGAACATTTTTTGAAATGCACAAACATTTTTTGAATTCATGAACATCTTTTCAATACGGGAACTTTTTTAGAAAAATATGAACATATTTAAAACCACGTACATTTTATAATTTCTGGAACATTTTATTTTTCCAGAATTCACAATTTTTGAAATTTGGATTTACTTAAAAGTCCAAATTATTTTAAGAAGAGAAAAATAAAATAAAAACTGGGGCATCCAGGCCCGCTCATGACATGTTTGCTAGCGCGTCATGCACCATCTAAAAATTAGTGTTTAATAGTAATAATAAATTTTAGAAATGTATTAAAAATATCTGAACATTTTCTAGAAGCATGTTGGACATTTTTTGAAACATACGCTCTCAATTATTTGAATGCATGATGTTTTTCCAAAATACGTTCACAATTTTCTAATACACATTACTTTTATTTGAAAAACATTTCGAGTGCTTTTTTCAAATGCACAAACACTTTTGTTTGGTTGTCTTAGTGATATATTTAGGCCCAACTCGTGCTGAACAAAAAAAAAGGCTAGCAGCCGAGAATGCTGCTGCATTTGTTGGCCTTCAAATGTTTTCTACACTCAACATACACCATTATATAATCCATGTCAAAATGTTGCATTCTTCGAGGTTTTGTTATATTTTCAGTCATTTAGTGCATTTAATGAATATAATTCAATTTTGAATTTCAAGCGCATAAGAAAGTTCGCATAATTGATTAAAAATTCATATTTTTTGTTCCTGAGTCTATGTTCCGGACTTGCGTAAAAAGAAAAAGGGATTGGAAACATGAGGGTGCCCAGACTCGTCCCTCATGAGAGTTTATTGGTTGTTTAATTCCAATAAATGTTAACAAGGTACAAAAACAAGAAACTTGGAATGGTTCCCTTATACGACACTTGGAGGTTGTGATGAAAATTTGTGAGGTTTCACAAAAATTGTGACGTATGTTGCTTAGAAACCAGACCATCTTCATGAAAGAATTTAGGTTTCAAGAGATAACGGAGGCAAAGAGACCAGTGCTTCATCAGTTGGCCCTAAATTGTTTCTATACTCCATATAGACCATTACATGATCCATGTCAAAATTTAGTATTTTTCGGGGCCCATATGTAAGTCATTTAGTGCATTTATAGGCATTTAATGAATATAATACAATTTTGAACTACAAGTGAATGAAAAAGTTGGCAAAATTTGAAAAAAAAATCGTATTTGTGTTCTTGAGTCTATGTTTTGACCATATACAAGAAATGAAGGAATTCCAAACCCGAGGGTGCCAAGTCTTAACCCTAAATATGGAGTTTATTTTTCTTTAATTCTAGAAAAGACAAGTGAATTCTGAAAATTATTGGCATGGTGCCCTCATATCATATAATCTTCAGAGGCTGTAGTAAAAAGTTGAGAAAGTTTCACAAAAATTATGACATACACTACATGAAAGCCGGGACATCTTCGATGAAAAATCATGTTTTTGACAAGGAACAATTTGGGATTGAAGACAAAGTGTCCGTCACTGCCTCGTTTGACATGAAATTTTTTCTACACTCAAGATGCACCACTAAGAATATATCATTTCGAGACGAAACGGGTCGGGAATGTTTTCAAACTTGCTTGATACTCCCTCCGTTCCAAAATATAGTGCTTACTCTATTCCCGTGCTTCAACTTTGACCGTAAATTTAACAAACGAGACCGACTGCGGCAGGAGTATAACTTTTGCACCCGCCACAGTCGGTCTCGTTGGTTAAATTTATGGTCAAAGTTAGACCCCGGAAGCGCGGGCGCACTATATTTTGGAATGGGGGGGTATATATGTAGGTAAAATTGAAATTAATCTCAATGAACACGCGGAAATTCATTTTATGGAATATCCTACAATACAACTTGCATGTAGTATATTACATTAAAATTTTGTTGTGATATATATATATATATATATATATATATATATATATATATATATATATATATATGATAATTCCTTTTCCAAGTTACTCTACAAGATGCCTTATTTGTTTATTCGAATGATGAAAAAAAACTGAATTCTGGACTGCTCTCACGGTCAATAGAGGCCCGCTTGAGTATCCAGCCGAAGTGGCAATCCAGCGTGAGGGCGAAGCTGCGCTGTGATTGGTTGATCTAAGCATCCCACAGATTGCAGATCCAAACCGTCTATCCCCGTGAGATCCAACAGTAAGGAAACCTCCCCCTCTTTCTTGTGTTTCCTTCTGTCCATCCACAAGACGCCCACTTCTCTCCACCCGGAGAAAGTGGATCTCGGTCGGCCTCTTCGAGATCCTCCCCATCAATGGTCGCCGCCACAACACCAAGAAAAAGCTTGGCAGCCGGTGCCGTTGTTGTGAATGGTGCCCATCTTGGTTCATGGAGCGAATAGGTTTCTCGTGGGCGTGCAGAAGCGTGCTCGAGCGCCGGTGCCGTCGCTGCGGATGGGACGGCCACGTTGACTACGAGCGTGCTCGAGATCCCGGTTCAGACTGCCATGGTCAGGCGGCCGAGCCTTAGCGGTGCAACATGGACCGGCGGTGCTCTCGCGCACCTGCACCGGCCTCCGCGCCCCGGAGGAGGAGGTCGACGATGGAGGCGCCGTCAAGGGTGAACACTGGCTCGGTACCCCCACCCCACGCCCCTCCTCTCACGCCTCGCTCGCGCTCACCACCGGCCGTTTGGTGTTCCCTGACTTCTGTTGCGCGTTTGTGCTAAAAATCTGAAGGATCTGTAGAGGGTGCTGCTATGGGATGCCTTCAAGAAGGTCTGCGAGCTCCAGCTGGCGACACGCCTGGTGAAGTTCAGCCGCATTGGACCAGCAGGATCCTCAGCTGGCTATGAGCCGCATGTCCCACCAGGTCTCCCTCCCCCTATTGATTTTGATTTTTCCCATCCCTTTCGTTTCCGATTTTCCAAGCCGTTTTTATTGCTTCTCAATATGCAGGTAGTACGGGTTCCATGGACTCTTTTCATCGGTGGAGACAGAGTGCCGGTCAGGAGCATGGTTTGGTGCAAGATGGATGAAAAAATGGTGTCTCCCTTTTATGACTTCGGCAGGTACTGCCGGATCCATGTCCACAAAGGCACAGCCTACAGCGAGCGCAGCCGGCTCTTGGTTGGAGAGTAGCTTAGTGTTCTCCAGGAAATGTTTGTAATTTTAAGTTTTTAGGGATCTTTTTTGCTTCTGTACAGGCGTATGTCCATGTTTGTTTATGTAACATACATTTTATTTAATGAAATGAGCATATATTTTTTTGACAAAATATACTCGCTTAAAATTTCCATGGACCAACAGCAGAGAAATGAGAAGAGAGCTGGATGGTGTTATCAGTAGTGAATTAGTGAGCCTTGGACATACCATATTTTAATGGGCCAAAATTTAATTGGGTTGACTGCTATATGGGCTGTCGCTTTTGGACTTAGTCGAAATTTGGTGGGCCCAAATTCTAATTGGGCTGATTTTTACGTGGGCTACCATGTCAAATCTATATCATGTGGCAAGCAAGTTAACGTCGTTACATGCATGTCAGTTAAGCACACGTACGACAGATCCATGACAGCCAAAAACCATCAAGAATGGTATGAAATCAAATTATGACGCGATATACATGACGGATTTCAGGCCCGTCATCGATGGGTACCCATGACAGTTTTTCACTGATCCATGACAGATTAGAACCGTCATGTATTAACAGATTTCTTGTAGTGATAGCAGTAGCGAGGGATGGCGAAATCGCTACAGCTAGGTAATAGTAGCACGTTCTTAAAAAGCGCTGCTGATATCGTAAACAGTAGTAGCGCGGGTAAGGGCCGCGCTACTACTATGAGTTAGCTGTAGCGCCTTATTAGTAGCGCGGCCACCCGCGCTACTGCTAGCCTCAAAACCCGCGCTACTACTAGGGTTTTCCCTAGTAGTGTATGTACACGTACGTACAGTGGCCAATGTGCAAGAAAGAAAATATGGCCACGTACGTACATACGGGTGGGGTCTCGAATGCCTACTCGCGCATACGTACGGCCAGGGCTCGTGTACATGGCTGGGTCAGAACAGAGAAACTGTATCGTTGTCGTGCTCATGTTGAGGCAACGGAATGCGTCGTGTTCATCGGGAGGCAACGGAATGCGTCATGTTCATCGGGAGGCAACGGAACGCGTGGGAGCCAACCGGCTTGGACGGAACAGTCGATGGAAACGAGGCCTGGCGTCCCGCAGAACGGAGAAAAGGGCCTTGTGTTCGACCGGCCACGTTCGAAACAGGATCCTGTTCATCGGGAGGGGTCTGGCGTACCGCAAAATGGAGGAAACGGACTTGTGTTGGACCTCCTACGGTCGAAACAGGGTCCTGTTGATCAGGAGGGGTGTGGCATATCGCAAAACGGAGGAAACGGACTTGTGTTGGAGCTCTACGGTCGAAACAGGGGTCCTGTTGATCGGGAGGGGTATGGCATACCGCAAAACGGGACTCCACGGGATACTCTTCATCTCCACCGTTGACCTCCTCCAGCCTCCACGGGCTACTGTTCATCCACCGTCGATCTCCTCTAGCCTCCACCTGCGACTGTTCATCCACAGGCTCTTGTTCATCCAGCCTCCACCGCGCGCTACTCCACCGACTATTGTTCAACCACCCCTCTCCATGGGGTCCTGTTCAACCACCCCTCCATGGGCTACTGTTCATTCACCCCTCCACCCTTTACTGTTCATCCAGCCCTCCACGGGGTCATCCTGTTCATCCACCCCTCCAACGGGTCCTGTTCATCCAGCACCAACCGGCTCGATCGATCGGGGTCCTGTTCATCCAGAGGCAACACCACGGGGTCCTGTTCATCCACCCCCACTGCTCACTGTTCATCCACCCCCCCTCCAACACTCACTGTTCATCCAGAGGCAGCATCGATCGGCTTCAGTTAGCAGTAGTAGCTGATACGTCTCCAACGTATCTATAATTTTTGATTGTTCCATGCTATTATATTACCCGTTTTGGATGTTTATGGGCTTTACTTTACACTTTTATATCATTTTTGGGACTAACCTACTAACCGGAGGCCCAGCCCGAATTGCTGTTTTTTTGCCTAATTCAGTGTTTCGAAGGAAAGGAATACCAAACGGAGTCCAAACGGAATGAAACATTCGGGAGCGATCTTTTTGGAACAAACGTGATCCAGGGGACTTGGAGTGGACACCAAACAATAGAGGAGGCGGCCACGAGGGTGCCTGGCGCGCCCCCCCACCCTCGTGGGCCCCTCGAGCATCCACCGACCTACTTCTTCCTCCTATATATACCCATGTACCCTGAAACCATCGAGGAGCACCACAAAAACCTAATTCCACCGCTGCAACCTTGTGTATCCGCGAGATCCCATCTTGGAGCCTTCGCCGGCGCTCCGCCGGAGGGTGAATCGACCATGGAGGGCCTCTATATCATCCCCAAGGCCTCTCCTATGAGTTGTGAGTAGTTTACCACAGACCTTCGGGTCCATAGTTATTAGCTAGATGGCTTCTTCTCTCTCTTTGATTCTCAATACAAAGTTCTCCTCGATCTTCTTGGAGATCTATTCGATGTAACTCTTTTTGCGGTGTGTTTGTCGAGATCCGATGAATTGTGGGTTTATGATCAAGTTTATCTATGAGAAATATTTGAATCTCCTCTGAATTCTTTTATGTGTGATTAAGTTATCTTTGCAAGTCTCTTTGAATTATCAGTTTGGTTTGTCCTACTAGATTGATCTTTCTTGCAATGGGAGAAGTGCTTAGCTTTGGGTTCAATCTTGTGGTGTCCTTTCCCAGTGACAGCAGGGGCAGCAAGGCACGTATTGTATTGTTGCCATCAAGGATAAAAATATGTGGTTTATATCATATTGCATGAGTTTATCCCTCTACACCATGTCATCTTTCTTAATGCGTTACTCTGTTCTTCATGAACTTAATACTCTAGATGCAGGCAGGAGTCAGTCGATGTGTGGAGTAATAGTAGTAGATGCAGGCAGGAGTCGATCTACTTGTCACGGACGTGATGCCTATCTACATGATCATGCCAAGATAATCTCATAACTATTTGCTTTTCTATCAATTGCTCGACAGTAATTTGTTCACCCATTGTAATACTTATGCTATCTTGAGAGAAGCCACTAGTGAAACCTATGGCCCCCGGGTCTATCTTTTATCATATAAGTTTTCCATCTACTTTTATTTGCATCTTTTACTTTTCCAATCTATATCATAAAAATACCAAAAATATTTATCTTATCATATTATCTCTATCAGATCTCACTTTTGCAATTTACCGTGAAGGGATTGAAAACCCATTTATTGCGTTGGTTGCGAGGTTCATGTTTGTTTGTGTAGGTGCATGGGACTTTTGAGGATCCTCCTACTGGATTGTTACCTTGGTTCTCAAAAACTAAGGGAAATACTTACGCTACTTTGCTGCATCACCCTTTCTTCTTCATGGAAAACCAACGCAAGATCAAGAAGGTGAAGTAGCAAAGGAATTGCTCGATCGGGTTCAGTTAACAGCCATCGATCAATCGCTCGAGTTCAGTAACGCGTAGCCTACAGTGAAATCACTCGGTTCAGTTAGAGCCCAACGCCTCGCTCGGGTTCAGTTAGAGCCAACGCCTTCCACACACGCGCGTATGTGTACAAGAGAAACACGCATCGCTCGGACCCCGACCACCCACCGTAACTGGGAACTCGCTGAAATTTTCCTCGCCCTCGCTTCTACCATGTTTTTTTCCATCATGGATGGGCCAAAGAATGTCATGCAGCTGCGTCTCCGGCCCGCCCAGGACGAAAAGCCCAATTTATGTCATGATTTTTTGTCATAGAAGTAGGATCCCACCACATCTATGATGATACCGGGTTTTGTCACAATTATCATCATAGAAGTGTCATAAGTATGACAGGAAAAAATTCGTTCGGCCCAAAATGTCACGGATGTGTCTTTTTTTTTATAGTGCAAGGTTGATCAAATCTTGTTAACAAACTCATTCCGAATCGCATGAAACCGGAGAACTTTCGAATAGCACTAGGTTACCTCAATGGGGATATGTACATCCCCAATAATAAGAATATAATATTTCATCTTGACAATAGGAAGAGGAAATTCAAAACCTCCACTAATAATTGAAGGAATTTTCCAATAGAGTTGATACTATGAACTTGAGGTTGTTTCCTCGGAAAGTGTACTATATGTTCATTACCATTAACATGAAAACTGGCATTGCCTTTGTTGCAATCAATAACATCCCCTGCAGTATTCAAAAAGGGTCTACCAAGGATAATCGACATACTATCATCCTCGGGAATATCAAGAATAACAAAGTCCGTTAAGATAGTAACATTTGCAACCACAACTGGCACATCCTCACAAATACCAACAGGTATAGCGGTTGATTTATCGGTCATTTGCAAAGATATTTTAGTAGGTGTCAACTTATTCAATTCAAGTCTACGAAATAAAGAGAGAGGCATAACACTAACACCGGCTCCAAGATCACATAAAGCAGTTTTAACATAGTTTCTTTTAATGGAGCATGGTATAGTTGGTATTCCTGGATCTCCTAGTTTCTTTGGTATTCCACCCTTAAAAGTATAATTAGCAAGCATGGTGGAAATTTTAGCTTCCGGTATCTTTCTTTTATTTGTAACAATATCTTTCATGTACTTAGCATAAGGATTCATTTTAAGCATATCGGTCAAACGCATATGTAAAAAGATAGGTCTAATCATTTCAGCAAAGCGCTCAAAATCCTCATCATCCTTTTTCTTGGATGGTTTAGGAGGAAAAGGCATGGGTTTCTAAACCCATGGTTCTCTTTCTTTACCGTTCTTCCTAGCAACAAAGTCTTTTTATCATAACATTGATTTTTTGATTGTGGGTTATCAAGATCAACAGCAGGTTCAATCTCTACATCATTGTTATTGCTAGGTTGAGCATCAACATTAACATTATCATTAACATCATTACTGGGTTCATGTTCATTACAATATTGTGTTTCAGCATCAGAGATAGAAATATCATTGGGATTCTTAGGTGTGTCTACAACAGGTTCACAAGAAGCATGCAAAGTCCTATCATTTTTCTTTTTCTTCTTTTTAGAAGGACTAGGTGCATCAACATTATTTCTCTGAGAATCTTGCTCAATTATCTTAGGGTGGCCCTCAGGATACAAAGGTTCCCGAGTCATTTTACCCCCTCTAGTCATAACTCTAACAGCATTATCATTTCTCTTATCATTTAATTCATTGAGCAAATCATTTTGAGCTTTAAGCACTTGTTCTACTTGAGTGGTAACCATAGAAGCATGTTTACTAATGAGTTTAAGTTCACCTTTAACTCTAGACATATAATCACTCAAGTGTTCAATCATATAAGCATTTCTTTTCAATTGTCTACCAACATAAGCATTGAAGTTTTCTTGTTTAGCCATAAAGTCATCAAACTCATACAAGCATTGGCTAGCAAACTTAGTAGATGGAATTTCAGCTTTATCATATCTATAGAGAGAATTTACCTTTACTACATGTGTCGGGTTATCAAGACCATGTATTTCTTCAATAGGTGGTAATATTAAGGCCATGTATTTCTTCAAAAGGAGGTAAATTCTTAACATCTTCAGCTTTAATACCCTTTTCTTTCATAGATTTCTTTGCCTCTTGCATATCTTCAGGACTGAGAAATAGAACACCCCTTTTCTTTGGAGTTGGCTTAGGAGTTGATTCAGGAAGTGTCCAATTGTTTTCATTAGTCAACATATTATTCAATAACAATTCAGCTGGATCAACAACTCTTTCCCTGAAAACACAACCAGCACAACTATCCAGGTGGTCTCTAGAAGCATCGGTTAGTCCATTATAAAAGATATCTAGTATTTCATTTTTCTTGAGAGGATGATCAGGCAAAGCATTAAGTAATCGGAGAAGCCTCCCCCCCGCTTGTGGGAGACTCTCTTCTTCAATTTGCACAAAATTATATATTTCCCTTAAAGCAGCTTGTTTCTAATGAGCGGGGAAATATTTAGCAGAAAAGTAATAAATCATATCCTGGGGACTACGCACACAACCAGGATCAAGAGAATTAAACCATATTTTATGAGAATGGAAATAGCTTAAGGATAGAGTAGTAAAGAATTTTCTCATCATTAGTGAATAGGGTGGCTATATCATTTAACTTAGTAAGATGTGCACAACAGTTTCAGATTCATAGCCATAAAAAGGATCAGATTCAACCAAAGTAATTATCTCAGGATCAACAGAGAAATCATAATCCTTATCAGTAACACAGATAGGTGAAGTAGCAAAAGCAGGGTCATATTTCATTCTAGCATTTAGAGACTTTTCTTTTAGCTTAGCTAATAATTTCTTAAGATCAGATCTATCATTGCAAGCAAGAAAATCTCTAGCAGTTTCTTCATCCATAACATAACCCTCCGGCACAACAGGCAATTCATATCTAGGGGGAGAATCTTCATCATCAGTTTCATCAGTATTATCAGTTTCAATAATTTCATTCTCTCTAGCCCTAGCAAGTTGTTCATCAAGAAATTCACCTAAGGCACAGTATTATCAAGCATAGAAGTAGTTTCATCATAAGTATCATGCATAGTAGAAGTGGCATCATCAATAACATGCGACATATTAGAATTAACAGCAGAAGCAGGTTTAGGTGTCGCAAGTTTAGTAAAAACAGAAGGTGAATCAAGTGCAGAGCTAGATGGCAGTTCCTTACCTCCCCTCGTAGTTGAGGGAAATATCTTAGTTCTTTCGTCTTTCAAGTTCCTCATAGTGATCAGCAGATATAAATCCCAAGTGACTCAAAGAATAGAGTTAGCTCCCCAGTAACGTCACAAGAAAATAGTCTTGATAACCCACAAGTATAGGGGATCGCAACCGTTTTTGAGGGTAGAGTATTCAACCCAAATTTATTGACTCGACACAAGGGGAGCCAAAGAATATTCTCAAGTATTAGCAGTTTAGTTGTCAATTCAACCACACCTGGATAACTAAATATCTGCAGCAAAGTATTTAGTAGCAAAGCAGTATGGAAGTAACGGTAACAGTGGCAAAAGTAACAGTAGCAGTTTTGTAGTAATTGTAACAGTGGCAAGGGTAAAGTAACTAAGCAAAGAGCAATATGTGAAAATCTCGTAGGCATTGGATCAGTGATGGATAATTATGTCGGATGCGATTCCTCATGCAATAGTTATAACATAGGGTGACACAGAACAAGATCCAATTCATCAATGTAATGTAGGCATGTATTCCGAATATAGTCATACGTGCTTATGGAAAAGAACTTGCATGACATATTTTGTCCTACCCTCCCGTGGCAGTGGGGTCCTATTGGAAACTAAGGGATATTAAGACCTCCTTTTAATAGAGTAACAGACCAAAGCATTAACACTTAGTGAATACATGAACTCCTCAAACTACGGTCATCATCGGGAGTCGTCCCGATTATTGTCACTTCGGGGTTGCCAGATCATAACACATAATATGTTACTATAGACTTGAAAGATAGGATCAAGAACTCACATATATTCATGAAAACATAATAGGTTCAGATCCGAAATAATGGCACTGGGGCCCTAGTGACAAGCGTTAAGCATAGCAAAGTCATAGCAACATCAATCTCAAAACATAATGGATACTAGGGATCAAACCCTAACAAAACTAACTCGATTACATGGTAAATCTCATCCAACCAATCACCGTCCAACAAGACTACGATGGAATTACTCACGCACGGCGGTGAGCATCATGAAATTGGTGATGGAGAAAGGTTGATGATGACGACGACGACGGATTCCCCTCTCTGGAGCCCCAAACGGACTCCAGATCAGCCCTCCCGAGAGAGATTAGTGCTTGGCGGCGACTCCGTATCATAAAACACGATGAATCCTTCTCTCTGATTTTTTTCTCCCCGAACGTGAATATATAGAGTTGGAGTTGAGGTTGGTGGAGCACCAGGGGGGCTACGAGGCAGGGGGCTTGCCTAGGGGGGGTAGGTGCGCCCCCACCCTCATGGATACGGTGTGGCCCCCTGGCCTTGATTCTTTCGCTAGTATTTTTTATTAATTCCAAAAATATTCTCCATGGAGTTTCAGGTCATTCCGAGAACTTTTATTTCTGCACAAAAAAACACCACGGCAATTCTGCTGAAAACAGCGTCAATCCGGGTTAGTTCCATTCAAATCATGAAAGTTAGAGTCCAAAACAAGGGCAAAAGTGTTTGGAAAAGTAGATACAATGGAGACGTATCAATCGCCAGCTTCAACCGTTGTCTCAGTGAGCGCTGGTGATAAGACCCTTGAAGTGAAGGTGCGGTCATTGGCGAGGAAGAGTAAAACATGGGAGATGAACATGCCGACGTGGTACACAAGGACCTACCGCCTCCCATTCCCTACTCATCCTCGGAGGAGTCCGCGACCTATCCATCGCCGTTGGACATTAGGTCCACAATGGAAATGGTGTCGCCCGCACTGTTGTCGTCTCACCAGGCTGCCAGATAGTTCATCGGTGAGCTTAGGAGGCGCAATTGGCGTTGTTCTCCTCCGCGATCGCCTGGAGCTGCACCTCCGCGGTGGCCGCTTCCTGGCAAGCGACATCTTGAGCATGGACTACATCGTAGAAGTAATATGGCAAATTTCAGTCAAGTTCATTTGAAATAGTTTTAGTTTAATAGGAGCATTTCAAAGTCTGAGAAATGCTTTTCAACATGATCTATTTTCTCCTTCATAAAAAAATGATTTTTTTGCCATGTCAAGTGTTGTATTTTGGTGACAAATATACTTCTTTTTACTAGGTTTTACTAGGTTTACTAGGTTTTTTGGCCATGCAAGCGCTATTGTACTTGGGTTTTGCCTAATTTTTTTCAATCCGTAGAACTATAGGTTGTGGTGTTGCATCTCCATGGAGTTGGTCCTTGATCGTCCCTCCGCAGTCGATCGAGCTAAAATTTTGAGGGGTGATAGACATGGGAATTCCGCATTCAATGAACAGTTGGATCTTCCAAATGCGTCCAAGCTGACTGTTGGACTCCTCGCCCTAAACTTGTCCAGATTCCCATCCAGATTCAACATGGATCAGGTATATCGGAGATCGCCGGAGATTCCTCCATCAGAACGCGACGAATTTTTTTACCGGGTTGTTCTAGACTCAATTACACACAAATTCACCAAAGAAATCTTCAAAGAGATGCTCGAGGAAGCGCGGACAACGAACACGAATCCCTATCTAGAAAAAACGGCATGATCATGCAAGAGCAATGTTGATATTGAGCTTCCAAGCTCCATGGAGGATTCTTCCATGATCTCGGATGAGATCGGAGTCGATGATGATGATGAAGACATCCGTCCGATCTTGATGATTCGAAGAGGAGCCTAGTCCTCAGTCCAGCCGAGATGACCAGTCGAGCTGGGGACGAACATGCTGACATCGACAATAGAGCTCAGTTCCGATGTGTAGATTGCGCCAGAGACGATCTGAATTCCCATCGCACCACAGCGACTGGCATCAGGCTCTTAATGAAAGCACCAATGTCGGTTCTAAATCCAGCACATCTCGTAGTAGGGGTCCTAAGCTAGGCATCTTGGAGCGATGGTAACACGGACACATTATTTTACCCAAGTCCGGGCTCTCCCAAAGAAATAATACCCTATGCCCTGCTTTTGATTGTATTCATATGGGGTGTAGTACAAAGTACATGTATCTACCACGAGATTGTTCTAATGAATCTTAGATTGTCTGTTGACTAGCCTGGCATCCGTTTATATAATACACCGGAGGCCTAGGGTTTAGGAGAGTCCTCGGCTTGGACACCAAGTCTTGTGGAGTCTTCCTTGTATATGTCATGGTCTGCCCGAAGTGCCCACTAGTGAACCACCATGGGGGTCCACGGCCTAACCCACCTGGTCCGGAGACGACGTGGTGAGTACCCTCATAGTCCAGGACACCATCAGACATTCCATACCTGGTTGGAGCACATGCCATCACATGGCTCACCCTCCCCTCCCCCCCCCCCGTCTGCTCGGTGCAGGGAG